>NC_140668.1:71290-356299 GCF_054131305.1 Coturnix japonica
CTACTGCGCCTACATCATAACTCGGAATCTACTGTGCCTACATCATAACTCGGAATCTAACTCGGAATCTACTGTGCCTACATCATAACTCGGAATCTAACTCGGAATCTACTGCGCCTACATCATAACTCGGAATCTACTGCGCCTACAACATAACTCGGAATCTAACTCGGAATCTACTGCACCTACATCATAACTCGGAATCTACGGCGCCTACATCATAACTCGGAATCAACTGCGCCTACATCATAACTCGGAATCTAACTCGGAATCTACTGCGCCTACATCATAACTCGGAATCTACTGCGCCTACATCATAACTCGGAATCTAACTCGGAATCTACTGCGCCTACATCATAACTCGGAATCTACTGCGCCTACATCATAACTCGGAATCTAACTCGGAATCTACTGCGCCTACATCATAACTCGGAATCTAACTCGGAATCTACTGCGCCTACATCATAACTCGGAATCTACTGCGCCTACATCATAACTCGGAAACTACTGCGCCTACATCATAACTCGGAATCTACTGCGCCTACATCATAACTCGGAATCTAACTCGGAATCTACTGCGCCTACATCATAACTCGGAATCTAACTCGGAATCTACTGCGCCTACATCATAACTCGGAATCTAACTCGGAATCTACTGCGCCTACATCATAACTCGGAATCTAATGCGCCTACATCATAACTCGGAATCTACTGTGCCTACATCATAACTCGGAATCTAACTCGGAATCTACTGTGCCTACATCATAACTCGGAATCTAACTCGGAATCTACTGCGCCTACATCATAACTCGGAATCTACTGCGCCTACATCATAACTCGGAATCTACTGCGCCTACAACATAACTCGGAATCTAACTCGGAATCTACTGCACCTACATCATAACTCGGAATCTACGGCGCCTACATCATAACTCGGAATCAACTGCGCCTACATCATAACTCGGAATCTAACTCGGAATCTACTGCGCCTACATCATAACTCGGAATCTACTGCGCCTACATCATAACTCGGAATCTAACTCGGAATCTACTGCGCCTACATCATAACTCGGAATCTACTGCGCCTACATCATAACTCGGAATCTAACTCGGAATCTAGTGCGCCTACATCATAACTCGGAATCTAACTCGGAATCTACTGCGCCTACATCATAACTCGGAATCTACTGCGCCTACATCATAACTCGGAAACTACTGCGCCTACATCATAACTCGGAATCTACTGCGCCTACATCATAACTCGGAATCTAACTCGGAATCTACTGCGCCTACATCATTACTCGGAATCTAACTCGGAATCTACTGCGCCTACATCATAACTCGGAATCTAACTCGGAATCTACTGCGCCTACATCATAACTCGGAATCTACTGCGCCTACATCATAACTCGGAATCTATCTCGGAATCTACTGCGCCTACATCATAACTCGGAATCTACTGCGCCTACATCATAACTCGGAATCTAACTCGGAATCTACTGCGCCTACATCATAACTCGGAATCTACTGCGCCTACATCATAACTCGGAATCTAACTCGGAATCTACTGCGCCTACATCATAACTCGGAATCTACTGCTCCTACATCATAACTCGGAATCTAACTCGGAATCTACTGCGCCTACATCATAACTCGGAATCTACTGCGCCTACATCATAACTCGGAATCTACTGCGCCTACATCATATCTCGGAATCTAACTCGGAATCTACTGCGCCTACATCATAACTCGGAATCTACTGCGCCTACATCTTAACTCGGAATCTACTGCGCCTACATCATAACTCGGAATCTACTGCGCCTACATCATAACTCGGAATCTACTGCGCCTACATCATAACTCAGAATCTATCTCGGAATCTACTGCGCCTACATCATAACTCGGAATCTAACTCGGAATCTACTGCGCCTACATCATAACTCGGAATCTACTGCGCCTACATCATAACTCGGAATCTACTGCGCCTATTTCATTACTCGGAATCTAACTCGGAATCTACTGCGCCTACATCATAAGTCGGAATCTACTGCGCCTACATCATAACTCGGAATCTAACTCGGAATCTACTGCGCCTACATCATAACTCGGAATCTAACTCGGAATCTACTGCTCCTGCATCATAACTAGGAATCTAACTCGGAATCTACTGCGCCTACAGCATTACTCGGAATCTACTGCGCCTACATCATAACTCGGAATCTACTGCGCCTACATCATAACTCGGAATCTAACTCGGAATCTACTGCGCCTACATCATAACTCGGAATCTACTGCGCCTACATCATAACTCGGAATCTACTGCGCCTACATCATAACTCGGAATCTACTGCACCTACATCATAACTCGGAATCTATTGCGCCTACATCATAACTCGGAATCTACTGCGCCTACATCATAACTCGGAATCTACTGCGCCTACATCATAACTCGGAATCTAACTCGGAATCTACTGCGCCTACATCATAACTCGGAATCTACTGCGCCTACATCATAACTCGGAATCTACTGTGCCTACATCATAACTCGGAATCTAACTCGGAATCTACTGTGCCTACATCATAACTCGGAATCTAACTCGGAATCTACTGCGCCTACATCATAACTCAGAATCTACTGCGCCTACATCATAACTCGGAATCTAACTCGGAATCTACTGCGCCTACATCATAACTCGGAATCTACTGCGCCTACATCATAACTCTGAATCTACTGCGCCTACATCATAACTCGGAATCTAACTCGGAATCTACTGCGCCTACATCATAACTCGGAAGCTACTGCGCCTACATCATAAATCGGAATCTACTGCGCCTACATCATAACTCGGAATCTAACTCGGAATCTACTGCGCCTACATCATAACTCGTAATCTAACTCGGAATCTACTGCGCCTACATCATAACTCGGAATCTAACTCGGAATCTACTGCGCCTACATCATAACTCGGAATCTAACTCGGAATCTACTGCGCCTACATCATAACTCGGAATCTAACTCGGAATCTACTGCGCCAACATCATAACTCGGAATCTACTGCGCCTACATCATAACTCGGAATCTAACTCGGAATCTACTGCGCCTACATCATAACTCGGAATCTACTGCGCCTACATCATTACTCGGAATCTAACTCGGAATCTACTGCGCCTACATCGTAAGTCGGAAACTAACTCGGAAACTACTGCGCCTACATCATAACTCGGAATCTACTGCGCCTACATCATAACTCGGAATCTAACTCGGAATCTACTGCGCCTACATCATAACTTGGAATCTACTGCGCCTACATCATAACTCGGAATCTACTGCGCCTACATCATAACTCGGAATCTACTGCGCCTACATCATAACTCGGAATCTAACTCGGAATCTACTGCGCCTACATCATAACTCGGAATCTAACTCGGAATCTACTGCGCCTACATCATTACTCGGAATCTACTGCGCCTACATCATAACTCGGTATCTACTGCGCCTACATCATAACTCGGAATCTAACTCGGAATCTACTGCGCCTACATCATAACTCGGAATCTACTGTGCCTACATCATAACTCGGAACCTAACTCGGAATCTACTGTGCCTACATCATAACTCGGAATCTAACTCGGAATCTACTGCGCCTACATCATAACTCGGAATCTACTGCGCCTACATCATAACTCGGAATCTACTGCGCCTACAACATAACTCGGAATCTAACTCGGAATCTACTGCACCTACATCATAACTCGGAATCTACGGCGCCTACATCATAACTCGGAATCAACTGCGCCTACATCATAACTCGGAATCTAACTCGGAATCTACTGCGCCTACATCATAACTCGGAATCTACTGCGCCTACATCATAACTCGGAATCTAACTCGGAATCTACTGCGCCTACATCATAACTCGGAATCTACTGCGCCTACATCATAACTCGGAATCTAACTCGGAATCTAGTGCGCCTACATCATAACTCGGAATCTAACTCGGAATCTACTGCGCCCACATCATAACTCGAAATCTACTGCGCCTACATCATAACTCGGAAACTACTGCGCCTACATCATAACTCGGAATCTACTGCGCCTACATCATAACTCGGAATCTAACTCGGAATCTACTGCGCCTACATCATTACTCGGAATCTAACTCGGAATCTACTGCGCCTACATCATAACTCGGAATCTAACTCGGAATCTACTGCGCCTACATCATAACTCGGAATCTACTGCGCCTACATCATATCTCGGAATCTAACTCGGAATCTACTGCGCCTACATCATAACTCGGAATCTACTGCGCCTACATCATAACTCGGAATCTAACTCGGAATCTACTGCGCCTACATCATAACTCGGAATCTACTGCGCCTACATCATAACTCGGAATCTAACTCGGAATCTACTGCGCCTACATCATAACTCGGAATCTACTGCTCCTACATCATAACTCGGAATCTAACTTGGAATCTACTGCGCCTACATCATAACTCGGAATCTACTGCGCCTACATCATAACTCGGAATCTACTGCGCCTACATCATATCTCGGAATCTAACTCGGAATCTACTGCGCCTACATCATAACTCGGAATCTACTGCGCCTACATCTTAACTCGGAATCTACTGCGCCTACATCATAACTCGGAATCTACTGCGCCTACATCATAACTCGGAATCTACTGCGCCTACATCATAACTCAGAATCTAACTCGGAATCTACTGCGCCTACATCATAACTCGGAATCTACTGCGCTTACATCATAACTCGGAATCTAACTCGGAATCTACTGCGCCTACATCATAGCTCGGAATCTAACTCGGAATCTACTGCGCCTACATCATAACTCGGAATCTAACTCTGAATCTACTGCGCCTACATCATAACTCGGAATCTACTGCGCCTACATCATAACTTGGAATCTACTGCGCCTACATCATAACTCGGAATCTATTGCGCCTACATCATAACTCGGAATCTAACTCGGAATCTACTGCGCCTACATCATAACTCGGAATCTAACTCGGAATCTACTGCGCCTACATCATAACTCGGAATCTAACTCGGAATCTACTGCGCCTACATCATAACTCGGAATCTACTGCGCCTACATCATAACTCGGAATCTAACTCGGAATCTACTGCGCCTACATCATAACTCGGAATCTAACTCGGAATCTACTGCGCCTACATCATAACTCGGAATCTATTGCGCCTACATCATAACTCGGAATCTACTGCGCCTACATCATAACTCGGAATCTACTGCGCCTACATCATAACTCAGAATCTACTGCGCCTACATCATAACTCGGAATCTAACTCGGAATCTACTGCGCCTACATCATAACTCAGAATCTAACTCGGAATCTACTGCGCCTACATCATAGCTCGGAATCTAACTCGGAATCTACTGCGCCTACATCATAACTCGGAATCTACTGCGCCTACATCATAACTCGGAATCTACTGCGCCTACATCATAACTCGGAATCTATTGCGCCTACATCATAACTCGGAATCTAACTCGGAATCTACTGCGCCTACATCATAACTCGGAATCTAACTCGGAATCTACTGCGCCTACATCATAACTCGGAATCTAACTCAGAATCTACTGCGCCTACATCATAACTCGGAATCTACTGTGCCTACATCATAACTCGGAATCTAACTCGGAATCTACTGTGCGTACATCATAACTCGGAATCTAACTCGGAATCTACTGCGCCTACATCATAACTCGGAATCTACTGCGCCTACATCATAACTCGGAATCTACTGCGCCTACATAATGATTCGGAATCTACTGTGCCTACATCATAACTCGGAATCTAACTCGGAATCTACCGTGCCTACATCATAACTCGGAATCTAACTCGGAATCTACTGCGCCTACATCATAACTCGGAATCTACTGCGCCTACATCATAACTCGGAAACTAACTCGGAATCTACTGCGCCTACATCATAACTCGGAATCTAACTCGGAATCTACTGCGCCTACATCATAACTCGGAATCTACTGCGCCTACATCATAACTCGGAATCTACTGCGCCTACATCATTACTCGGAATCTAACTCGGAATCTACTGCGCCTACATCATAACTCGGAATCTAACTCGGAATCTACTGCGCCTACATCATAACTCGGAATCTACTGCGCCTACATCATAACTCGGAATCTACTGTGCCTACATCATAACTCGGAATCTAACTCGGAATCTACTGTGCCTACACCATAACTCGGAATCTAACTCGGAATCTACTGCGCCTACATCATTACTCGGAATCTAACTCGGAATCTACTGCGCCTACATCATAACTCGGAATCTAACTCGGAATCTACTGCGCCTACATCATAACTCGCAATCTACTGCGCCTACATCATAACTCGGAATCTACCGCGCCTACATCATAACTCAGAATCTACTGCGCCTACATCATAACTCTGAATCTACTGCGCCTACATCATAACTCGGAATCTAACTCTGAATCTACTGCGCCTAAATCATAACACGAAATCTACTGCGCCTACATCATAACTCGGAATCTACTGCGCCTACATCATAACTCGGAATCTAACTCTGAATCTACTGCGCCTACATCATAACACGAAATCTACTGCGCCTACATCATAACTCTGAATCTACTGCGCCTACATCATAACTCGGAATCTACTGCGCCTACATCATAACTCGGAATCTATTGCGCCTACATCATACCTCGGAATCTAACTCGGAATCTACTGCGCCTACATCATATCTCGGAATCTACTGCGCCTACATCATAACTCGGAATCTAACTCGGAATCTACTGCGCCTACATCATAACACGAAATCTACTGCGCCTACATCATAACTCGGAATCTACTGCGCCTACATCATAACTCGGAATCTACTGTGCCTACATCATAACTCGGAATCTAACTCGGAATCTACTGTGCCTACATCATAACTCGGAATCTAACTCGGAATCTACTGCGCCTACATCATTACTCGGAATCTAACTCGGAATCTACTGCGCCTACATCATAACTCGGAATCTAACTCGGAATCTACTGCGCCTACATCATTACTCGGAATCTAACTCGGAATCTACTGCGCCTACATCATAACTCGGAATCTAACTCGGAATCTACTGCGCCTACATCATAACTCGGAATCTACTGCGCCTACATCATAACTCGGAATCTACTGCGCCTACATCATAACTCGGAATCTAACTCGGAATCTACTGTGCCTACATCATAACTCGGAATCTAACTCGGAATCTACTGCGCCTACATCATTACTCGGAATCTAACTCGGAATCTACTGCGCCTACATCATAACTCGGAATCTACTGCGCCTACATCATAACTCGGAATCTACTGCGCCTACATCATAAGTCGGAATCTACTGCGCCTACATCATAACTCGGAATCTAACTCTGAATCTACTGCGCCTACATCATAACACGAAATCTACTGCGCCTACATCATAACTCGGAATCTACTGCGCCTACATCATAACTCGGAATCTACTGCGCCTACATCATAACTCGGAATCTAACTCTGAACCTACTGCGCCTACATCATAACACGAAATCTACTGCGCCTACATCATAACTCGGAATCTACTGCGCCTACATCATAACTCGGAATCTACTGCGCCTACATCATAACTCGGAATCTATTGCGCCTACATCATAACTTGGAATCTAACTCGGAATCTACTGCGCCTACATCATAACTCGGAATCTAACTCGGAATCTACTGCGCCTACATCATAACTCGGAATCTAACTCGGAATCTACTGCGCCTACATCATAACTCGGAATCTACTGCGCCTATATCATAACTCGGAATATAACTCGGAATCTACTGCGCCTACATCATAACACGAAATCTACTGCGCCTACATCATAACTCGGAATCTACTGCGCCAACATCATAACTCGGAATCTACTGTGCCTACATCATATCTCGGAATCTACTGCGCCTACATCATAACTCGGAATCTAACTCGGAATCTACTGCGCCTACATCATAACTCGGAATCTAACTCGGAATCTACTGTGCCTACATCATAACTCGGAATCTAACTCGGAATCTACTGCGCCTACATCATAACTCGGAATCTACAGTGCCTACATCATAACTAGGAATCTACTGCGCCTACATCATAACTCGGAATCTACTGCGCCTACATCATAACTCGGAATATAACTCGGAATCTGCTGCGCCTACATCATAACTCGGAATGTACTGCGCCTACATCATAACTCGGAATCTACTGCGCCTACATCATAACTCGGAATCTAACTCGGAATCTACTGCGCCTACATCATAACTCGGAATCTACTGCGCCTACATCATAACTCGGAATCTAACTCGGAATCTACTGCGCCTACATCATAACTCGGAATCTAACTCGGAATCTACTGCGCCTACATCATAACTCGGAATCTAACTCGGAATCTACTGCGCCTACATCATAACTCGGAATCTACTGCGCCTACATCATAACTCGGAATCTAACTCGGAATCTACTGCGCCTACATCATAACTCGGAATCTACTGCGGCTACATCATAACTCAGAATCTACTGCGCCTACATCATAACTCGGAATCTAACTCGGAATCTACTGCGCCTACATCATAACTCGGAATCTAACTTGGAATCTACTGCGCCTACATCATAACTCGTAATCTAACTCGGAATATACTGCGACTACATCATAACTCGGAATCTACTGCGCCTACATCATAACTCGGAATCTATTGCGCCTACATCATAACTCGGAATCTAACTCGGAATCTACTGCGCCTACATCATAACTCGGAATCTAACTCGGAATCTACTGCGCCTACATCATAACTCGGAATCTAACTCAGAATCTACTGCGCCTACATCATAACTCGGAATCTACTGCGCCTACATCATAACTCGGAATCTACTGTGCCTACATCATAACTCGGAATCTAACTCGGAATCTACCGTGCCTACATCATAACTCGGAATCTACTGCGCCTACATCATAACTCGGTATCTACTGCGCCTACATCATAACTCGGAATCTAACTCGGAATCTACTGCGCCTACATCATAACTCGGAATCTAACTCGGAATCTACTGCGCCTACATCATAACTCGGAATCTACTGCGCCTACATCATAACTCCAAATCTAACTCGGAATCTACTTCGCCTACATCATAACACGAAATCTACTGCGCCTACATCATTGTCATGGTTTTGTAATTTTATAATTTTGCTATCAGTATTCCACATCATAACATCATGTCAAGTATGGATACTTCTTTTGAATGTGCAGTCCACAGAAGAAGACTACATATCCCAGAGAACAACAGGAGTAACAATAAGTCACGGGACCAGGACTCTATATAATCTCGTTCCCAGGCTGGAGTGCCCTCCTTCTTCTCTCGAACTTCTCGGAGAGTGGGAAGCGTTCCAGCCGTGTCGCCTAGAGTTCACAGTAGGCCTCTTGGTTTTCGGAGACTCTCTCTCTCTCTCTGTTTCGTTCGATTTTGTTAGCCTTAATTATATTATATTGTGTTATCTTGTATTTCGATATCATATTTAGTAAAATAAGTTTTTCCTCCTTAGATTGTCGCTGTTTTATCCCACTCCCCTTTTCCCCCTCCTTTCCAGGCCCCGGGGGGGGGGGGGCGTGGGGTGGCTTCCCCTGTCACGGGCATAGGTAAATCTAAGTAACCCGTGACAGATTTTTTGGTGGAGAATGCGGGCATAGAGCTTTTTAGCTTTTAGAACAACTCTCTCTTTGCTCTTAAAGAGCTTCGTTACGGGAGTGTTGGGAGTGTTATCTTTCCGTAGCTGCTCACGGAGAACGTGACCTTGAAATACCAGACAAATTGTCAACATTAAGGGCTGCTGCATATTCTCAGCATTGCTATCTATCTTTTGTGTAGAAAACAAAGGGATTTCTTTCTCCCTTAGAGCAAAGCTAGCTAGCTCTGACTTTTACAGAGCCTGCCAGCTATGAATCCACTCTTCATCCCAGTTGCTTTGTTTAAGGGATTGAAAGCAATTATGATCTTCTTAAAGTATTGGTCAACTATTAACACCATAATTTGGTGTTGTGGAATTGTGCAGATATATAGCCTAATAAGGTGGATACTGATGGAGACACCTGCCTGGTACTTTTACGAGATGTGGTATGGTCAGAATTTTGGCATCTACACCTCAGATGAATTTGTGAATCTTACAAACACTTGCATCCCAGATGGAACAGGCAATTTTACAAATACTTGCATCCCAGATGGAACAGGCAATTTTACAAACACCACCATGTTTAATTCATTGTACAGGCTAAAAAAACCCTTTTTATTTAGGTTGTACTCTCAGATTTCCACACGCTTTTCAATAACTGAGATAGGGTTCATACTTGCATTCATGTTATCACTATCAATGCATGCATATATGTTCCTATGCATTCGTTCTATGCGGAAGTCTCCTCCAGAACCAGAGAATGATGACTGGCAGGGAATATGGAAAGGTTTAGGAAAAGTCTTAGAAGCATGGGGACCCGCAGTGTCATGGGATTTCACTCTTGAACACCTAAGGGACCCTAAGAAATTAAGTGAGTATTTGGGTCAGAGATCTAAGGAGGTAAACCTTATGTGGGGTTTTGCTTATGCATACCGTGCTTTGTATCATACTATTCTGGAGAGAGAGAGTTTCCGATCTGAGATTCAAGCCCAAGTTAATTCTGATCAGTCACAGGAGGCATCAGTAGCAATATCAGTTGCCCCTGTGGAAGGCAAGAAATGGAAACGGGTGTCCATGCGTCTAGAACGAAAAGAAGGAGAAGCACAGGGGGGGACAGCAGAAGATCCAGGTGCCGGGCATGGAGCAGTACCGAAAAAAGCAAAGGCAAAAACCAAGAGGCATGAAGAAGAGACTGATGATGAGGAGGAAATCACCTATTGTCGACCTCTGAAGCTGACTGAAATCCAAGGCTCAAGAAAGGAGTTCACACGACGTCAAGATGAAGGTATCCTTGCTTGGTTGCTTCGCTGCTGGGACAACGGGGCCAACAGCTTGTCTCTAGATGGTAATGAAGCTCGCCAACTAGGAAGCATTGCCCAAGATGCAGGTATCGACAGAGGGATTAGCAGATGTTCGGATGGAGCTGCCACTCTCTGGTTGCGGCTGTTAGAAGCCGTGAGAGAAAGGTACCCCTATAAGGATGCTTTGAAGCCTAAATTTGATAGTTGGAATACCGTCCAAAAAGGTATTCAGCGCCTGAGGGAATTGGCCATGGCGAAAATGTTGTACAGCCCTGATCCAAGCGAACTTGACCCTGAGAGAGTGAGGGCCGATCCTGACATGTGGCAGAAAATCACAAGTACAGCACCAGAGAGAATTGCACAGTCATTGGTATCAGGATCTAAAGGATTCGTGGACAGATGGCCCCGAGTTGTTGAGCTGATTATAATGCTTCAAACCATCGATCAGCAGCTCCCCCAACTGCATGCCGCAGTTTCTGCCATCTCACGGCTAGAAAACCGAGTAGATGAAATGTGCAAGAAATTGTTTCCATCAACTAATTGTAATGATCCTGTAATAGTATCAGAAACAACTGATGAAGGTCAATCCTCGTACGGGCCACCAGGTCTAATGAAGGATCTGATCAAACTAGTCCAGTCCTACTCCCCACCTGCATCATCAAAAGTCTCAGCTGTTAAACGCACACGCTTCCCAGCTCGAGCAAAGAACAACAGTACGATTGCACCGCGTGTTTCCATGTGGCGCTACCTACGTGACCGTGGAGAAGACATGAGGAAGTGGCATGATCAGCCTACTTCTGCACTACGAGCACGGGTGAAAGAACTGCTAGACATACCAACCACCAGTGGAGTTGCTCCAGTCATCACAGGTAACCAATAGAGGGGCCCTGCCCTCAGTCAGGGGAGGGAAAGGGATAATAGAGTTTATTGGACTGTGTGGATTCGATGGCCTGGCACATCAGAACCACAGGAATATAAGGCGCTGGTGGATACCGGTGCACAGTGCACCCTAATGCCCTCCAGTCATGAAGGGACAGAATCAATCCATATTTCTGGAGTGACTGGGGGCTCTCAAGAATTGACTGTGCTGGAGGCTGAAATAAGCCTCACTGGCAAAGACTGGCAAAAACATCCTATTGTGACTGGCCCAGGGGCTCCATGTATACTGGGTATTGATTACCTCAGAAGGGGGCATTTCAAGGATCCTAAGGGGTATCGATGGGCCTTTGGGATAGCTGCTGTAGACATGGACAACATTAAGCAGCTGTCTGTTTTGCCTGGCCTGTCAGAGGACCCGTCTGTTGTGGGGCTGCTACGAGTAAAAGAGCAGCAGGTACCGATTGCTACAAAGACAGTGCACAGACGGCAGTATCGCACCAACAGGGATTCCTTGCTCCCCATTCATGATTTGATTCGCCAGTTGGAGAATCAGGGAGTGATCAGTAAAACTCACTCACCTTTTAACAGTCCCATATGGCCAGTGCGTAAAGCCAGTGGAGAATGGAGGCTGACAGTAGACTACCGTGGCCTGAATGAGGTCACACCCCCATTGAGCGCTGCAGTGCCGGACATGTTGGAACTCCAGTACGAGCTGGAGTCAAAAGCAGCCAAATGGTATGCCACCATTGACATTGCCAATGCCTTCTTTTCTATTCCTTTGGCCGCAGAATGCAAGCCACAGTTTGCCTTCACCTGGAGGGGCATTCAGTATACTTGGAACCGTTTGCCCCAGGGGTGGAAACACAGCCCAACCATTTGCCATGGGTTGGTCCAAACTGTACTGGAACAGGGTGGTGCTCCTGAACACCTGCAGTACATTGATGACATTGTTGTGTGGGGCGATACAGCAGAAGAAGTTTTCACAAAAGGAGAGCAGATAATCCGGATTCTTCTACAAGCTGGCTTTGCTATTAAGCGAAGCAAAGTAAAAGGACCTGCCCAGGAAATTCAGTTCTTAGGTATAAAGTGGCAGGATGGACGTCGTCACATCCCAGCAGATGTGATCGACAAAATCACTGCCATGTCTCCACCAACTAGCAAGAAAGAGACACAATCTTTCCTGGGTGCAGTAGGCTTTTGGAGGATGCACATTCCAAACTACAGCCTCATTGTAAGCCCCCTTTATCAGGTAACGCGGAAGAAGAATGATTTTGCATGGGGCCCTGAGCAGCAGCAGGCTTTTGAACAGATTAAACAAGAGATAGCCCGAGCTGTAGCTCTGGGGCCAGTACGGACTGGACAGGATGTAAAGAACATCCTCTACACTGCTGCTGGAGAGAAAGGCCCCACTTGGAGTTTGTGGCAAAGAGCCTCAGGAGAGACCCGAGGCCGACCCCTGGGATTCTGGAGTCGATCATATAAGGGGTCTGAAGAGTGCTACACTCCAACTGAGAAGGAGATCTTAGCCGCGTATGAGGGGGTTCGGGCTGCTTCCGAAGTAGTCGGGACTGAAACACAGCTCCTTTTGGCACCTCGACTGCCAGTGCTGAACTGGATGTTCAAAGGACAGGTTCCCTCCACCCATCATGCTACCGATGTCACCTGGAGCAAGTGGATTACGCTGATTACACAGCGAGCGCGAATGGGAAACCTCAATCGTCCAGGAATCCTAGAGGTAATCATGGACTGGCCTGAAGATAAAAAGTTTGGAACATCACCAGCAGAAGAGGTATCACGTGCTAAAGAGGCCCCACCATACAACGAATTACCAGAAAATGCAAAGAAATATGCCCTATTCACAGACGGATCATGTCGCATTGTAGGGAAGCATCGCAAATGGAAAGCTGCTGTGTGGAGCCCCACACGACAGGTTGCAGAGGCCACTGAAGGTAAGGGAGAATCAAGTCAGTTTGCAGAGGTAAAAGCTGTCCAGCTGGCCTTAGATGTTGCTGAACGGGAGAGGTGGCCAATGCTGTATCTTTATACTGACTCATGGATGGTGGCAAATGCCTTATGGGGGTGGTTACAGCGGTGGGAACAAAATAACTGGCAACGGAGGGGAAAATCTGTTTGGGCCGCTGAACTATGGAAGGACATTGCTTCCCGAACAAAGAATATGGTTGTAAAGGTGCGTCATGTGGATGCACATGTGCCCAAAAGTCGGGCTACTGAAGAACAACAAAACAACCATCAGGTAGATAAAGCTGCTAGAATTGAGGTGGCTCAAATCGACTTGGATTGGCAGAATAAGGGCGAATTATTTCTAGCTCGATGGGCTCATGAGACCTCAGGCCATCAAGGAAGAGACGCAACATATAAGTGGGCCAGAGACCGAGGGGTGGACTTAACCATGGACGCTATTGCGCAGGTTATTCATGATTGTGAAACATGTGCCATAATTAAACAAGCCAGAAGGATGAAACCTCTCTGGGAGGAAGGGCGATGGCAAAAGTATAAATATGGGGAGGCGTGGCAGGTTGATTATATCACCTTGCCACGATCTCGCAGTGGTAAGTGTTATGTACTCACTATGGTAGAGGCAACCACTGGGTGGCTTGAAACATACGCAGTACCCCATGCAACTGCTCGAAACACCATATTAGGTCTTGAGAAACAAGTCCTGTGGCGACATGGCACCCCAGAAAGAATTGAATCTGATAATGGGACACATTTCAAAAATTCCCTTATAAATACTTGGGCCAAAGATCATGGCATTGAGTGGATTTATCATATTCCCTACCATGCACCAGCTTCTGGTAAAATTGAACGATATAATGGGTTGTTGAAAACTATGTTGAAAGCAATGGGTGGTGGAACATTTAAGCACTGGGAGAAGAATCTGGCAGAAGCCACTTGGCTGGTCAATACTAGAGGATCTGTCAATCGTGATGGTCCTAGTCAATCTAGCCCCCTACACACTGTAGAAGGAGATAAGGTCCCTGTTATACATGTAAAGAACATGTTGGGAAAAGCTGTTTGGGTCCTTCCAGCTTCTGGAAAGGGCAAACCTATCCGTGGAACTGTCTTTGCCCAGGGACCTGGGTGCACTTGGTGGGTAATGCAGAAGGATGGGGATGTTCAATGTGTGCCACAAGGGAATTTGATGCTGGGGGAGTGCAGTCAATAATTTTATGTATCTATATATATATATATATGTTTGCATGTTTAGTGTATTTTAGTTATTATAGTTGTACATTTAGTTATGTTACATGCAATTCTACTATTTAGCTATCACAATTTTACATATGTGTATATATATGTATATATATGTATATATTAACCATGATGTAATAATGTAGAATAAGGGGTGGAATGTCATGGTTTTGTAATTTTATAATTTTGCTATCAGTATTCCACATCATAACATCATGTCAAGTATGGATACTTCTTTTGAATGTGCAGTCCACAGAAGAAGACTACATATCCCAGAGAACAACAGGAGTAACAATAAGTCACGGGACCAGGACTCTATATAATCTCGTTCCCAGGCTGGAGTGCCCTCCTTCTTCTCTCGAACTTCTCGGAGAGTGGGAAGCGTTCCAGCCGTGTCGCCTAGAGTTCACAGTAGGCCTCTTGGTTTTCGGAGACTCTCTCTCTCTCTCTGTTTCGTTCGATTTTGTGAGCCTTAATTATATTATATTGTGTTATCTTGTATTTCGATATCATATTTAGTAAAATAAGTTTTTCCTCCTTAGATTGTCGCTGTTTTATCCCACTCCCCTTTTCCCCCTCCTTTCCAGGCCCCGGGGGGGGGGGGCGTGGGGTGGCTTCCCCTGTCACGGGCATAGGTAAATCTAAGTAACCCGTGACAATCATAACTCGGAATCTACTGCGCCTACATCATAACTCGGAATCTAACTCGGAATCTACTGCGCCTACATCATAACTCGGAATCTACTGCGCCTACATCATAACTCGGAATCTACTGCGCCTACATCATAACTCAGAATCTATTGCGCATACATCATAACTCGGAATCTAACTCGGAATCTACTGCACCTACATCATAACTCGGAATCTAACTCGGAATCCACTGCGCCTACATCATAACTCGGAATCTAACTCGGAATCTACTGCGCCTACATCATAACTCGGAATCTAACTCGGAATCTACTGCGCCTACATCATAACTCGGAATCTACTGTGCCTACATCATAACTCGGAATCTAACTCGGAATCTACTGCGCCTACATCATAACTCGGAATCTAACTCGGAATCTACTGCGCCTACATCATAACTCGGAATCTACTGCGCCTATATCATAACTCGGAATCTAACTCGGAATCTACTGCGCCTACATCATAACTCGGAATCTACTGCGCCTACATCATAACTCAGAATCTACTGCGCCTACATCATAACTCGGAATCTACTGCGCCTAAATCATAACTCGGAATCTACTGCGCCTACATCATAACTCGGAATCTAACTCGGAATCTACTGCGCCTACATCAGAACTCGGAATCTAACTCGGAATCTACTGCGCCTACATCATAACTCGGAATCTACTGCGCCTACATCATAACTCGGAATCTACTGCGCCTACATCATAACTCGGAATCTAACTCGGAATCTACTGCGCCTACATCATAACTCGGAATCTACTGCGCCTACATCATAACTCGGAATCTAACTCGGAATCTACTGCGCCTACATCATAACTCGGAATCTAACTCGGAATCTACTGCGCCTACATCATAACTCGGAATCTACTGCGCCTACATCATAACTCGGAATCTAACTCGGAATCTACTGCGCCTACATCATAACACGAAATCTACTGCGCCTACATCATAACTCGGAATCTAACTCGGAATCTACTGCACCTACATCATAACTCGGAATCTACTGCGCCTACATCATAACTTGGAATCTACTGCGCCTACATCATAACTCGGAATCTACTGTGCCTACATCATAACTCGGAATCTAACTCGGAATCTACTGTGCCTACATCATAACTCGGAATCTAACTCGGAATCTACTGCGCCTACATCATTACTCGGAATCTAACTCGGAATCTACTGCGCCTACATCATAACTCGGAATCTAACTCGGAATCTACTGCGCCTACATCATAACTCGGAATCTACTGCGCCTACATCATAACTCGGAATCTAACTCGGAATCTACTGCGCCTACATCATAACTCGGAATCTAACTCAGAATATACTGCGCCTACATCATAACTCGGAATCTACTGCGCCTACATCATAACTCGGAATCTACCGTGCCTACATCATAACTCGGAATCTACTGCGCCTACATCATAACTCGGAATCTACTGCGCCTAAATCATAACTCGGAATCTACTGCGCCTACATCATAACTCGGAATCTAACTCGGAATCTACTGCGCCTACATCATAACTCGGAATCTAACTCGGAATCTACTGCGCCTACATCATAACTCGGAATCTACTGCGCCTACATCATAACTCGGAATCTAACTCGGAATCTACTGCGCCTACATCATAACACGAAATCTACTGCGCCTACATCATAACTCGGAATCTACTGCGCCTACATCATAACTCGGAATCTAACTCGGAATCTACTGCGCCTACATCATAACTCGGAATCTACTGCGCCTACATCATAATTCGGAATCTACTGCGCCTACATCATAACTCAGAATCTACTGCGCCTACATCATAACTCGGAATCTAACTCGGAATCTACTGCACCTACATCATAACTCGGAATCTAACTCGGAATCCACTGCGCCTACATCATAACTCGGAATCTAACTCGGAATCTACTGCGCCTACATCATAACTCGGAATCTAACTCGGAATCTACTGCGCCTACATCATAACTCGGAATCTACTGTGCCTACATCATAACTCGGAATCTAACTCGGAATCTACTGCGCCTACATCATAACTCGGAATCTACTGCGCCTACATCATAACTCGGAATCTAACTCGGAATCTACTGCGCCTACATCATTACTCGAATTCTAACTCGGAATCTACTGCGCCTACATCATAACTCGGAATCTAACTCGGAATCTACTGCGCCTACATCATAACTCGGAATCTAACTCGGAATCTACTGCGCCTACATCATTACTCGGAATCTAACTCGGAATCCACTGCGCCTACATCATAACTCGGAATCTAACTCGGAATCTACTGCGCCTACATCATAACTCGGAATCTACTGCGCCTACATCATAACTCGGAATCTACTGCGCCTACATCATAACTCGGAATCTACTGCGCCTACATCATAACTCGGAATCTAACTCGGAATCTACTGTGCCTACATCATAACTCGGAATCTAACTCGGAATCTACTGCGCCTACATCATTACTCGGAATCTAACTCGGAATCTACTGCGCCTACATCATAACTCGGAATCTAACTCGGAATCTACTGCGCCTACATCATAACTCGGAATCTACTGCGCCTACATCATAACTCGGAATCTACTGCGCCTACATCATAACTCGGAATCTACTGCGCCTACATCATAACTCGGAATCTAACTCTGAATCTACAGCGCCTACATCATAACACGAAATCTACTGCGCCTACATCATAACTCGGAATCTACTGCGCCTACATCATAACTCGGAATCTACTGCGCCTACATCATAACTCGGAATCTAACTCTGAACCTACTGCGCCTACATCATAACACGAAATCTACTGCGCCTACATCATAACTCGGAACCTACTGCGCCTACATCATAACTCGGAATCTACTGCGCCTACATCATAACTCGGAATCTATTGCGCCTACATCATAACTCGGAATCTAACTCGGAATCTACTGCGCCTACATCATAACTCGGAATCTAACTCGGAATCTACTGCGCCTACATCATAACTCGGAATCTACTGCGCCTACATCATAACTCGGAATCTAACTCGGAATCTACTGCGCCTACATCATAACTCGGAATCTAACTCGGAATCTACTGCGCCTACATCATAACTCGGAATCTACTGCGCCTACATCATAACTCGGAATCTAACTCGGAATCTACTGCGCCTACATCATAACACGAAATCTACTGCGCCTACATCATAACTCGGAATCTACTGCGCCTACATCATAACTCGGAATCTAACTCGGAATCTACTGCGCCTACATCATAACTCGGAATCTACTGCGCCTACATCATAATTCGGAATCTACTGCGCCTACATCATAACTCAGAATCTACTGCGCCTACATCATAACTCGGAATCTAACTCGGAATCTACTGCACCTACATCATAACTCGGAATCTAACTTGGAATCCACTGCGCCTACATCATAACTCGGAATCTAACTCGGAATCTACTGCGCCTACATCATAACTCGGAATCTAACTCGGAATCTACTGCGCCTACATCATAACTCGGAATCTACTGTGCCTACATCATAACTCGGAATCTAACTCGGAATCTACTGCGCCTACATCATAACTCGGAATCTACTGCTCCTACATCATAACTCGGAATCTAACTCGGAATCTACTGCGCCTACATCATTACTCGAATTCTAACTCGGAATCTACTGCGCCTACATCATAACTCGGAATCTAACTCGGAATCTACTGCGCCTACATCATAACTCGGAATCTAACTCGGAATCTACTGCGCCTACATCATTACTCGGAATCTAACTCGGAATCCACTGCGCCTACATCATAACTCGGAATCTAACTCGGAATCTACTGCACCTACATCATAACTCGGAATCTACTGCGCCTACATCATAACTCGGAATCTACTGCGCCTACATCATAACTCGGAATCTAACTCGGAATCTACTGTGCCTACATCATAACTCGGAATCTAACTCGGAATCTACTGCGCCTACATCAATACTCGGAATCTAACTCGGAATCTACTGCGCCTACATCATAACTCGGAATCTAACTCGGAATCTACTGCGCCTACATCATAACTCGGAATCTACTGCGCCTACATCATAACTCGGAATCTACTGCGCCTACATCATAACTCGGAATCTACTGCGCCTACATCATAACTCGGAATCTAACTCTGAATCTACAGCGCCTACATCATAACACGAAATCTACTGCGCCTACATCATAACTCGGAATCTACTGCGCCTACATCATAACTCGGAATCTACTGCGCCTACATCATAACTCGGAATCTAACTATGAACCTACTGCGCCTACATCATAACACGAAATCTACTGCGCCTACATCATAACTCGGAATCTACTGCGCCTACATCATAACTCGGAATCTACTACGCCTACATCATAACTCGGAATCTATTGCGCCTACATCATAACTCGGAATCTAACTCGGAATCTACTGCGCCTACATCATAACTCGGAATCTAACTCGGAATCTACTGCGCCTACATCATAACTCGGAATCTAACTCGGAATCTACTGCGCCTACATCATAACTCGGAATCTACTGCGCCTATATCATAACTCGGAATATAACTCGGAATCTACTGCGCCTACATCATAACACGAAATCTACTGCGCCTACATCATAACTCGGAATCTACTGCGCCTACATCATAACTCGGAATCTACTGTGCCTACATCATATCTCGGAATCTACTGCGCCTACATCATAACTCGGAATCTAACTCGGAATCTACTGCGCCTACATCATAACTTGGAATCTAACTCGGAATCTACTGCGCTTACATCATAACTCGGAATCTACTGTGCCTACATCATAACTCGGAATCTAACTCGGAATCTACTGCGCCTACATCATAACTCGGAATCTACTGCGCCTACATCATAACTAGGAATCTACTGCGCCTACATCATAACTCGGAATCTACTGCGCCTACATCATAACTCGGAATATAACTCGGAATCTACTGCGCCTACATCATAACTCGGAACGTACTGCGCCTACATCATAACTCGGAATCTACTGCGCCTACATCATAACTCGGAATCTAACTCGGAATTTACTGCGCCTACATCATAACTCGTAATCTACTGCGCCTACATCATAACTCGGAATCTAACTCGGAATCTACTGCGCCTACATCATAACTCGGAATCTAACTCGGAATCTACTGCGCCTACATCATAACTCGGAATCTAACTCGGAATCTACTGCGCCTACATCATAACTCGGAATCTACTGCGCCTACATCATAACTCGGAATCTAACTCGGAATCTACTGCGCCTACATCATAACTCGGAATCTACTGCGCCAACATCATAACTCAGAATCTACTGCGCCTACATCATAACTCGGAATCTAACTCGGAATCTACTGCGCCTACATCATAACTCGGAATCTAACTCGGAATCTACTGCGCCTACATCATAACTCGGAATCTAACTCAGAATCTACTGCGCCTACATCATAACTCGGAATCTACTGCGCCTACATCATAACTCGGAATCTACTGTGCCTACATCATAACTCGGAATCTAACTCGGAATCTACCGTGCCTACATCATAACTCGGAATCTACTGCGCCTAAATCATAACTCGGTATCTACTGCGCCTACATCATAACTCGGAATCTAACTCGGAATCTACTGCGCCTACATCATAACTCGGAATCTAACTCGGAATCTACTGCGCCTACATCATAACTCGGAATCTACTGCGCCTACATCATAACTCGGAATCTAACTCGGAATCTACTGCGCCTACATCATAACACGAAATCTACTGCGCCTACATCATAACTCGGAATCTACTGCGCCTACATCATAACTCGGAATCTAACTCGGAATCTAATGCGCCTACATCATAACTCGGAATCTACTGCGCCTACATCATAACTCGGAATCTACTGCGCCTACATCATAACTCAGAATCTACTGCGCCTACATCATAACTCGGAATCTAACTCGGAATCTACTGCGCCTACATCATAACTCGGAATCTAACTCGGAATCCACTGCGCCTACATCATAACTCGGAATCTAACTCGGAATCTACTGCGCCTACATCATAACTCGGAATCTAACTCGGAATCTACTGCGCCTACATCATAACTCGGAATCTACTGTGCCTACATCATAACTCGGAATCTAACTCGGAATCTACTGCGCCTACATCATAACTCGGAATCTACTGCGCCTACATCATAACTCGGAATCTAACTCGGAATCTACTGCGCCTACATCATTACTCGGATTCTAACTCGGAATCTACTGCGCCTACATCATAACTCGGAATGTAACTCGGAATCTACTGCGCCTACATCATAACTCGGAATCTACTGCGCCTACATCATAACTCGGAATCTAACTCGGAATCTACTGCGCCTACATCATAACTCGGAATCTACTGCGCCTACATCATAACTCAGAATCTACTGCGCCTACATCATAACTCGGAATCTTCTGCGCCTAAATCATAACTCGGAATCTACTGCGCCTACATCATAACTCGGAATCTAACTCGGAATCTACTGCGCCTACATCATAACTCGGAATCTAACTCGGAATCTACTGCGCCTACATCATAACTCGGAATCTACTGCGCCTACATCATAACTCGGAATCTAACTCGGAATCTACTGCGCCTACATCATAACTCGGAATCTACTGCGCCTACATCATTACTCGGAATCTAACTCGGAATCTACTGCGCCTACATCATAACTCGGAATCTAACTCGGAATCTACTGCGCCTACATCATAACTCGGAATCTACTGCGCCTACATCATAACTCGGAATCTAACTCGGAATCTACTGCGCCTACATCATAACTCGGAATCTACTGCGCCTACATCATAATTCGGAATCTACTGCGCCTACATCATAACTCAGAATCTACTGCGCCTACATCATAACTCGGAATCTAACTCGGAATCTACTGCACCTACATCATAACTCAGAATCTAACTCGGAATCCACTGCGCCTACATCATAACTCGGAATCTAACTCGGAATCTACTGCGCCTACATCATAACTCGGAATCTAACTCGGAATCTACTGCGCCTACATCATAACTCGGAATCTACAGTGCCTACATCATAACTCGGAATCTAACTCGGAATCTACTGCGCCTACATCATAACTCGGAATCTACTGCGCCTACATCATAACTCGGAATCTAACTCGGAATCTACTGCGCCTACATCATTACTCGAATTCTAACTCGGAATCTACTGCGCCTACATCATAACTCGGAATCTAACTCGGAATCTACTGCGCCTACATCATAACTCGGAATCTAACTCGGAATCTACTGCGCCTACATCATTACTCGGAATCTAACTCAGAATCTACTGCGCCTACATCATAACTCGGAATCTAACTCGGAATCTACTGCGCCTACATCATAACTCGGAATATAACTCCGAATCTACTGCGCCTACATCGTAACTCGGAATCTACTGCGCCTACATCATAACTCAGAATCTAACTCGGAATCTACTGCGCCTACATCATAACTCGGAATCTACTGCGCCTACATCATAACTCGGAATCTACTGTGCCTACATCATAACTCGGAATCTAACTCGGAATCTACTGCGCCTACATCATAACTCGGAATCTAACTCGGAATCTACTGCGCCTACATCATAACTCGGAATCTACTGCGCCTACATCATAACTCGGAATCTACTGCGCCTACATCATAACTCGGAATCTAACTCGGAATCTACTGCGCCTACATCATAACTCGGAATCTACTGCGCCTACATCATAACTCGGAATCTAACTCGGAATCTACTGCGCCTACATCATTACTCGAATTCTAACTCGGAATCTACTGCGCCTACATCATAACTCGGAATCTAACTCGGAATCTACTGCGCCTACATCATAACTCGGAATCTAACTCGGAATCTACTGCGCCTACATCATTACTCGGAATCTAACTCAGAATCCACTGCGCCTACATCATAACTCGGAATCTAACTCGGAATCTACTGCACCTACATCATAACTCGGAATCTACTGCGCCTACATCATAACTCGGAATCTACTGCGCCTACATCATAACTCGGAATCTAACTCGGAATCTACTGTGCCTACATCATAACTCGGAATCTAACTCGGAATCTACTGCGCCTACATCAATACTCGGAATCTAACTCGGAATCTACTGCGCCTACATCATAACTCGGAATCTAACTCGGAATCTACTGCGCCTACATCATAACTCGGAATCTACTGCGCCTACATCATAACTCGGAATCTACTGCGCCTACATCATAACTCGGAATCTTACTCTGAATCTACAGCGCCTACATCATAACACGAAATCTACTGCGCCTACATCATAACTCGGAATCTACTGCGCCTACATCATAACTCGGAATCTACTGCGCCTACATCATAACTCGGAATCTAACTATGAACCTACTGCGCCTACATCATAACACGAAATCTACTGCGCCTACATCATAACTCGGAATCTACTGCGCCTACATCATAACTCAGAATCTACTACGCCTACATCATAACTCGGAATCTATTGCGCCTACATCATAACTCGGAATCTAACTCGGAATCTACTGCGCCTACATCATTACTCGGAATCTAACTCGGAATCTACTGCGCCTACATCATAACTCGGAATCTAACTCGGAATCTACTGCGCCTACATCATAACTCGGAATCTACTGCGCCTACATCATAACTCGGAATCTAACTCGGAATCTACTGCGCCTACATCATAACTCGGAATCTAACTCAGAATATACTGCGCCTACATCATAACTCGGAATCTACTGCGCCTACATCATAACTCGGAATCTACCGTGCCTACATCATAACTCGGAATCTACTGCGCCTACATCATAACTCGGAATCTACTGCGCCTAAATCATAACTCGGAATCTACTGCGCCTACATCATAACTCGGAATCTAACTCGGAATCTACTGCGCCTACATCATAACTCGGAATCTAACTCGGAATCTACTGCGCCTACATCATAACTCGGAATCTACTGCGCCTACATCATAACTCGGAATCTAACTCGGAATCTACTGCGCCTACATCATAACACGAAATCTACTGCGCCTACATCATAACTCGGAATCTACTGCGCCTACATCATAACTCGGAATCTAACTCGGAATCTACTGCGCCTACATCATAACTCGGAATCTACTGCGCCTACATCATAATTCGGAATCTACTGCGCCTACATCATAACTCAGAATCTACTGCGCCTACATCATAACTCGGAATCTAACTCGGAATCTACTGCACCTACATCATAACTCGGAATCTAACTCGGAATCCACTGCGCCTACATCATAACTCGGAATCTAACTCGGAATCTACTGCGCCTACATCATAACTCGGAATCTAACTCGGAATCTACTGCGCCTACATCATAACTCGGAATCTAACTCGGAATCTACTGCGCCTACATCATAACTCGGAATCTACTGCGCCTACATCATAACTCGGAATCTAACTCGGAATCTACTGCGCCTACATCATTACTCGAATTCTAACTCGGAATCTACTGCGCCTACATCATAACTCGGAATCTAACTCGGAATCTACTGCGCCTACATCATAACTCGGAATCTAACTCGGAATCTACTGCGCCTACATCATTACTCGGAATCTAACTCGGAATCCACTGCGCCTACATCATAACTCGGAATCTAACTCGGAATCTACTGCGCCTACATCATAACTCGGAATCTACTGCGCCTACATCATAACTCGGAATCTACTGCGCCTACATCATAACTCGGAATCTACTGCGCCTACATCATAACTCGGAATCTAACTCGGAATCTACTGTGCCTACATCATAACTAGGAATCTAACTCGGAATCTACTGCGCCTACATCATTACTCGGAATCTAACTCGGAATCTACTGCGCCTACATCATAACTCGGAATCTAACTCGGAATCTACTGCGCCTACATCATAACTCGGAATCTACTGCGCCTACATCATAACTCGGAATCTACTGCGCCTACATCATAACTCGGAATCTACTGCGCCTACATCATAACTCGGAATCTAACTCTGAATCTACAGCGCCTACATCATAACACGAAATCTACTGCGCCTACATCATAACTCGGAATCTACTGCGCCTACATCATAACTCGGAAGCTACTGCGCCTACATCATAACTCGGAATCTAACTCTGAACCTACTGCGCCTACATCATAACACGAAATCTACTGCGCCTACATCATAACTCGGAACCTACTGCGCCTACATCATAACTCGGAATCTACTGCGCCTACATCATAACTCGGAATCTATTGCGCCTACATCATAACTCGGAATCTAACTCGGAATCTACTGCGCCTACATCATAACTCGGAATCTAACTCGGAATCTACTGCGCCTACATCATAACTCGGAATCTACTGCGCCTACATCATAACTCGGAATCTAACTCGGAATCTACTGCGCCTACATCATAACTCGGAATCTAACTCGGAATCTACTGCGCCTACATCATAACTCGGAATCTACTGCGCCTACATCATAACTCGGAATCTAACTCGGAATCTACTGCGCCTACATCATAACACGAAATCTACTGCGCCTACATCATAACTCGGAATCTACCGCGCCTACATCATAACTCGGAATCTAACTCGGAATCTACTGCGCCTACATCATAACTCGGAATCTACTGCGCCTACATCATAATTCGGAATCTACTGCGCCTACATCATAACTCAGAATCTACTGCGCCTACATCATAACTCGGAATCTAACTCGGAATCTACTGCACCTACATCATAACTCGGAATCTAACTTGGAATCCACTGCGCCTACATCATAACTCGGAATCTAACTCGGAATCTACTGCGCCTACATCATAACTCGGAATCTAACTCGGAATCTACTGCGCCTACATCATAACTCGGAATCTACTGTGCCTACATCATAACTCGGAATCTAACTCGGAATCTACTGCGCCTACATCATAACTCGGAATCTACTGCGCCTACATCATAACTCGGAATCTAACTCGGAATCTACTGCGCCTACATCATTACTCGAATTCTAACTCGGAATCTACTGCGCCTACATCATAACTCGGAATCTAACTCGGAATCTACTGCGCCTACATCATAACTCGGAATCTAACTCGGAATCTACTGCGCCTACATCATTACTCGGAATCTAACTCGGAATCCACTGCGCCTACATCATAACTCGGAATCTAACTCGGAATCTACTGCACCTACATCATAACTCGGAATCTACTGCGCCTACATCATAACTCGGAATCTACTGCGCCTACATCATAACTCGGAATCTAACTCGGAATCTACTGTGCCTACATCATAACTCGGAATCTAACTCGGAATCTACTGCGCCTACATCAATACTCGGAATCTAACTCGGAATCTACTGCGCCTACATCATAACTCGGAATCTAACTCGGAATCTACTGCGCCTACATCATAACTCGGAATCTACTGCGCCTACATCATAACTCGGAATCTACTGCGCCTACATCATAACTCGGAATCTAACTCTGAATCTACAGCGCCTACATCATAACACGAAATCTACTGCGCCTACATCATAACTCGGAATCTACTGCGCCTACATCATAACTCGGAATCTACTGCGCCTACATCATAACTCGGAATCTAACTATGAACCTACTGCGCCTACATCATAACACGAAATCTACTGCGCCTACATCATAACTCGGAATCTACTGCGCCTACATCATAACTCGGAATCTACTACGCCTACATCATAACTCGGAATCTATTGCGCCTACATCATAACTCGGAATCTAACTCGGAATCTACTGCGCCTACATCATAACTCGGAATCTAACTCGGAATCTACTGCGCCTACATCATAACTCGGAATCTAACTCGGAATCTACTGCGCCTACATCATAACTCGGAATCTACTGCGCCTATATCATAACTCGGAATATAACTCGGAATCTACTGCGCCTACATCATAACACGAAATCTACTGCGCCTACATCATAACTCGGAATCTACTGCGCCTACATCATAACTCGGAATCTACTGTGCCTACATCATATCTCGGAATCTACTGCGCCTACATCATAACTCGGAATCTAACTCGGAATCTACTGCGCCTACATCATAACTTGGAATCTAACTCGGAATCTACTGCGCTTACATCATAACTCGGAATCTACTGTGCCTACATCATAACTCGGAATCTAACTCGGAATCTACTGCGCCTACATCATAACTCGGAATCTACTGCGCCTACATCATAACTAGGAATCTACTGCGCCTACATCATAACTCGGAATCTACTGCGCCTACATCATAACTCGGAATATAACTCGGAATCTACTGCGCCTACATCATAACTCGGAACGTACTGCGCCTACATCATAACTCGGAATCTACTGCGCCTACATCATAACTCGGAATCTAACTCGGAATTTACTGCGCCTACATCATAACTCGTAATCTATTGCGCCTACATCATAACTCGGAATCTAACTCGGAATCTACTGCGCCTACATCATAACTCGGAATCTAACTCGGAATCTACTGCGCCTACATCATAACTCGGAATCTAACTCGGAATCTACTGCGCCTACATCATAACTCGGAATCTAACTCGGAATCTACTGCGCCTACATCATAACTCGGAATCTACTGCGCCTACATCATAACTCGGAATCTAACTCGGAATCTACTGCGCCTACATCATAACTCGGAATCTACTGCGCCAACATCATAACTCAGAATCTACTGCGCCTACATCATAACTCGGAATCTAACTCGGAATCTACTGCGCCTACATCATAACTCGGAATCTAACTCGGAATCTACTGCGCCTACATCATAACTCGGAATCTAACTCAGAATCTACTGCGCCTACATCATAACTCGGAATCTACTGCGCCTACATCATAACTCGGAATCTACTGTGCCTACATCATAACTCGGAATCTAACTCGGAATCTACCGTGCCTACATCATAACTCGGAATCTACTGCGCCTAAATCATAACTCGGTATCTACTGCGCCTACATCATAACTCGGAATCTAACTCGGAATCTACTGCGCCTACATCATAACTCGGAATCTAACTCGGAATCTACTGCGCCTACATCATAACTCGGAATCTACTGCGCCTACATCATAACTCGGAATCTAACTCGGAATCTACTGCGCCTACATCATAACACGAAATCTACTGCGCCTACATCATAACTCGGAATCTACTGCGCCTACATCATAACTCGGAATCTAACTCGGAATCTAATGCGCCTACATCATAACTCGGAATCTACTGCGCCTACATCATAACTCGGAATCTACTGCGCCTACATCATAACTCAGAATCTACTGCGCCTACATCATAACTCGGAATCTAACTCGGAATCTACTGCGCCTACATCATAACTCGGAATCTAACTCGGAATCCACTGCGCCTACATCATAACTCGGAATCTAACTCGGAATCTACTGCGCCTACATCATAACTCGGAATCTAACTCGGAATCTACTGCGCCTACATCATAACTCGGAATCTACTGTGCCTACATCATAACTCGGAATCTAACTCGGAATCTACTGCGCCTACATCATAACTCGGAATCTACTGCGCCTACATCATAACTCGGAATCTAACTCGGAATCTACTGCGCCTACATCATTACTCGGATTCTAACTCGGAATCTACTGCGCCTACATCATAACTCGGAATGTAACTCGGAATCTACTGCGCCTACATCATAACTCGGAATCTACTGCGCCTACATCATAACTCGGAATCTAACTCGGAATCTACTGCGCCTACATCATAACTCGGAATCTACTGCGCCTACATCATAACTCAGAATCTACTGCGCCTACATCATAACTCGGAATCTTCTGCGCCTAAATCATAACTCGGAATCTACTGCGCCTACATCATAACTCGGAATCTAACTCGGAATCTACTGCGCCTACATCATAACTCGGAATCTAACTCGGAATCTACTGCGCCTACATCATAACTCGGAATCTACTGCGCCTACATCATAACTCGGAATCTAACTCGGAATCTACTGCGCCTACATCATAACTCGGAATCTACTGCGCCTACATCATTACTCGGAATCTAACTCGGAATCTACTGCGCCTACATCATAACTCGGAATCTAACTCGGAATCTACTGCGCCTACATCATAACTCGGAATCTACTGCGCCTACATCATAACTCGGAATCTAACTCGGAATCTACTGCGCCTACATCATAACTCGGAATCTACTGCGCCTACATCATAATTCGGAATCTACTGCGCCTACATCATAACTCAGAATCTACTGCGCCTACATCATAACTCGGAATCTAACTCGGAATCTACTGCACCTACATCATAACTCAGAATCTAACTCGGAATCCACTGCGCCTACATCATAACTCGGAATCTAACTCGGAATCTACTGCGCCTACATCATAACTCGGAATCTAACTCGGAATCTACTGCGCCTACATCATAACTCGGAATCTACTGTGCCTACATCATAACTCGGAATCTAACTCGGAATCTACTGCGCCTACATCATAACTCGGAATCTACTGCGCCTACATCATAACTCGGAATCTAACTCGGAATCTACTGCGCCTACATCATTACTCGAATTCTAACTCGGAATCTACTGCGCCTACATCATAACTCGGAATCTAACTCGGAATCTACTGCGCCTACATCATAACTCGGAATCTAACTCGGAATCTACTGCGCCTACATCATTACTCGGAATCTAACTCAGAATCTACTGCGCCTACATCATAACTTGGAATCTAACTCGGAATCTACTGCGCCTACATCATAACTCGGAATATAACTCCGAATCTACTGCGCCTACATCGTAACTCGGAATCTACTGCGCCTACATCATAACTCAGAATCTAACTCGGAATCTACTGCGCCTACATCATAACTCGGATTCTCTTGCGCCTACATCATAACTCGGAATCTACTGTGCCTACATCATAACTCGGAATCTAACTCGGAATCTACTGCGCCTACATCATAACTCGGAATCTAACTCGGAATCTACTGCGCCTACATCATAACTCGGAATCTACTGCACCTACATCATAACTCGGAATCTACTGCGCCTACATCATAACTCGGAATCTAACTCGGAATCTACTGCGCCTACATCATAACTCGGAATCTACTGCGCCTACATCATAACTCGGAATCTAACTCGGAATCTACTGCGCCTACATCATTACTCGAATTCTAACTCGGAATCTACTGCGCCTACATCATAACTCGGAATCTAACTCGGAATCTACTGCGCCTACATCATAACTCGGAATCTAACTCGGAATCTACTGCGCCTACATCATTACTCGGAATCTAACTCGGAATCCACTGCGCCTACATCATAACTCGGAATCTAACTCGGAATCTACTGCACCTACATCATAACTCGGAATCTACTGCGCCTACATCATAACTCGGAATCTACTGCGCCTACATCATAACTCGGAATCTAACTCGGAATCTACTGTGCCTACATCATAACTCGGAATCTAACTCGGAATCTACTGCGCCTACATCAATACTCGGAATCTAACTCGGAATCTACTGCGCCTACATCATAACTCGGAATCTAACTCGGAATCTACTGCGCCTACATCATAACTCGGAATCTACTGCGCCTACATCATAACTCGGAATCTACTGCGCCTACATCATAACTCGGAATCTACTGCGCCTACATCATAACTCGGAATCTAACTCTGAATCTACAGCGCCTACATCATAACACGAAATCTACTGCGCCTACATCATAACTCGGAATCTACTGCGCCTACATCATAACTCGGAATCTACTGCGCCTACATCATAACTCGGAATCTAACTATGAACCTACTGCGCCTACATCATAACACGAAATCTACTGCGCCTACATCATAACTCGGAATCTACTGCGCCTACATCATAACTCGGAATCTACTACGCCTACATCATAACTCGGAATCTATTGCGCCTACATCATAACTCGGAATCTAACTCGGAATCTACTGCGCCTACATCATAACTCGGAATCTAACTCGGAATCTACTGCGCCTACATCATAACTCGGAATCTAACTCGGAATCTACTGCGCCTACATCATAACTCGGAATCTACTGCGCCTATATCATAACTCGGAATATAACTCGGAATCTACTGCGCCTACATCATAACACGAAATCTACTGCGCCTACATCATAACTCGGAATCTACTGCGCCTACATCATAACTCGGAATCTACTGTGCCTACATCATATCTCGGAATCTACTGCGCCTACATCATAACTCGGAATCTAACTCGGAATCTACTGCGCCTACATCATAACTTGGAATCTAACTCGGAATCTACTGCGCTTACATCATAACTCGGAATCTACTGTGCCTACATCATAACTCGGAATCTAACTCGGAATCTACTGCGCCTACATCATAACTCGGAATCTACTGCGCCTACATCATAACTAGGAATCTACTGCGCCTACATCATAACTCGGAATCTACTGCGCCTACATCATAACTCGGAATATAACTCGGAATCTACTGCGCCTACATCATAACTCGGAACGTACTGCGCCTACATCATAACTCGGAATCTACTGCGCCTACATCATAACTCGGAATCTAACTCGGAATTTACTGCGCCTACATCATAACTCGTAATCTACTGCGCCTACATCATAACTCGGAATCTAACTCGGAATCTACTGCGCCTACATCATAACTCGGAATCTAACTCGGAATCTACTGCGCCTACATCATAACTCGGAATCTAACTCGGAATCTACTGCGCCTACATCATAACTCGGAATCTACTGCGCCTACATCATAACTCGGAATCTAACTCGGAATCTACTGCGCCTACATCATAACTCGGAATCTACTGCGCCAACATCATAACTCAGAATCTACTGCGCCTACATCATAACTCGGAATCTAACTCGGAATCTACTGCGCCTACATCATAACTCGGAATCTAACTCGGAATCTACTGCGCCTACATCATAACTCGGAATCTAACTCAGAATCTACTGCGCCTACATCATAACTCGGAATCTACTGCGCCTACATCATAACTCGGAATCTACTGTGCCTACATCATAACTCGGAATCTAACTCGGAATCTACTGCGCCTACATCATAACTCGGAATCTACTGCGCCTAAATCATAACTCGGTATCTACTGCGCCTACATCATAACTCGGAATCTAACTCGGAATCTACTGCGCCTACATCATAACTCGGAATCTAACTCGGAATCTACTGCGCCTACATCATAACTCGGAATCTACTGCGCCTACATCATAACTCGGAATCTAACTCGGAATCTACTGCGCCTACATCATAACACGAAATCTACTGCGCCTACATCATAACTCGGAATCTACTGCGCCTACATCATAACTCGGAATCTAACTCGGAATCTAATGCGCCTACATCATAACTCGGAATCTACTGCGCCTACATCATAACTCGGAATCTACTGCGCCTACATCATAACTCAGAATCTACTGCGCCTACATCATAACTCGGAATCTAACTCGGAATCTACTGCGCCTATATCATAACTCGGAATCTAACTCGGAATCCACTGCGCCTACATCATAACTCGGAATCTAACTCGGAATCTACTGCGCCTACATCATAACTCGGAATCTAACTCGGAATCTACTGCGCCTACATCATAACTCGGAATCTACTGTGCCTACATCATAACTCGGAATCTAACTCGGAATCTACTGCGCCTACATCATAACTCGGAATCTACTGCGCCTACATCATAACTCGGAATCTAACTCGGAATCTACTGCGCCTACATCATTACTCGGATTCTAACTCGGAATCTACTGCGCCTACATCATAACTCGGAATGTAACTCGGAATCTACTGCGCCTACATCATAACTCGGAATCTACTGCGCCTACATCATAACTCGGAATCTAACTCGGAATCTACTGCGCCTACATCATAACTCGGAATCTACTGCGCCTACATCATAACTCAGAATCTACTGCGCCTACATCATAACTCGGAATCTTCTGCGCCTAAATCATAACTCGGAATCTACTGCGCCTACATCATAACTCGGAATCTAACTCGGAATCTACTGCGCCTACATCATAACTCGGAATCTAACTCGGAATCTACTGCGCCTACATCATAACTCGGAATCTACTGCGCCTACATCATAACTCGGAATCTAACTCGGAATCTACTGCGCCTACATCATAACTCGGAATCTACTGCGCCTACATCATTACTCGGAATCTAACTCGGAATCTACTGCGCCTACATCATAACTCGGAATCTAACTCGGAATCTACTGCGCCTACATCATAACTCGGAATCTACTGCGCCTACATCATAACTCGGAATCTAACTCGGAATCTACTGCGCCTACATCATAACTCGGAATCTACTGCGCCTACATCATAATTCGGAATCTACTGCGCCTACATCATAACTCAGAATCTACTGCGCCTACATCATAACTCGGAATCTAACTCGGAATCTACTGCACCTACATCATAACTCAGAATCTAACTCGGAATCCACTGCGCCTACATCATAACTCGGAATCTAACTCGGAATCTACTGCGCCTACATCATAACTCGGAATCTAACTCGGAATCTACTGCGCCTACATCATAACTCGGAATCTACTGTGCCTACATCATAACTCGGAATCTAACTCGGAATCTACTGCGCCTACATCATAACTCGGAATCTACTGCGCCTACATCATAACTCGGAATCTAACTCGGAATCTACTGCGCCTACATCATTACTCGAATTCTAACTCGGAATCTACTGCGCCTACATCATAACTCGGAATCTAACTCGGAATCTACTGCGCCTACATCATAACTCGGAATCTAACTCGGAATCTACTGCGCCTACATCATTACTCGGAATCTAACTCAGAATCTACTGCGCCTACATCATAACTCGGAATCTAACTCGGAATCTACTGCGCCTACATCATAACTCGGAATATAACTCCGAATCTACTGCGCCTACATCGTAACTCGGAATCTACTGCGCCTACATCATAACTCAGAATCTAACTCGGAATCTACTGCGCCTACATCATAACTCGGATTCTCTTGCGCCTACATCATAACTCGGAATCTACTGTGCCTACATCATAACTCGGAATCTAACTCGGAATCTACTGCGCCTACATCATAACTCGGAATCTAACTCGGAATCTACTGCGCCTACATCATAACTCGGAATCTACTGCGCCTACATCATAACTCGGAATCTACTGCGCCTACATCATAACTCGGAATCTAACTCGGAATCTACTGCGCCTACATCATAACTCGGAATCTACTGCGCCTACATCATAACTCGGAATCTAACTCGGAATCTACTGCGCCTACATCATAACTCGGAATCTACTGCGCCTACATCATAACTCGGAATCTACTGCGCCTACATCATAACTCGGAATCTAACTCGGAATCTACTGCGCCTACATCATAACTCGGAATCTACTGCGCCTACATCATAACTCGGAATCTACTGCGCCTACATCATAACTCGGAATCTACTGCGCCTACATCATAACTCGGAATCTACTGCGCCTACATCATAACTCGGAATCTACTGCGCCTACATCATAACTCGGAATCTAACTCGGAATCTACTGCGCCTACATCATAACTCGGAATCTACTGCGCCTACATCATAACTCGGAATCTACTGCGCCTACATCATAACTCGGAATCTAACTCGGAATCTACTGCGCCTACATCATAACACGAAATCTACTGCGCCTAAATCATAACTCGGAATCTACTGCGCCTACATCATAACTCGGAATCTAACTCGGAATCTACTGCACCTACATCATAACTCGGAATCTACTTCGCCTACATCATAACTCGGAATCTACTGCGCCTACATCATAACTCGGAATCTATTGCGCCTACATCATAACTCGGAATCTAACTCGGAATCTACTGCGCCTAAATCATAACTCGGAATCTAACTCGGAATCTACTGCGCCTACATCATAACTAGGAATCTAATGCGCCTACATCATAACTCGGAATCTACTGTGCCTACATCATAACTCGGAATCTAACTAGGAATCTACTGCGCCTACATCATAACTCGGAATCTACTGCGCCTACATCATAACTCGGAATCTAACTCGGAATCTACTGCGCCTACATCATAACTCGGAATCTACTGCGCCTACATCATAACTCGGAATCTAACTCGGAATCTACTGCGCCTACATCATAACTCGGAATCTACTGCGCCTACATCATAACTCGGAATCTACTGTGCCTACATCATAACTCGGAATCTACTGCGCCTACATCATAACTCGGAATCTAACTCGGAATCTACTGCGCCTACATCATAACTCGGAATCTACTGCGCCTACATCATAACTCGGAATCTACTGTGCCTACATCATAACTCGGAATCTAACTCGGAATCTACTGTGCCTACATCATAACTCGGAATCTAACTCGGAATCTACTGCGCCTACATCATAACTCAGAATCTACTGCGCCTACATCATAACTCGGAATCTAACTCGGAATCTACTGCACCTACATCATAACTCGGAATCTACTGCGCCTACATCATAACTCGGAATCTACTGCGCCTACATCATAACTCGGAATATAACTCGGAATCTACTGCGCCTACATCATAATTCGGAATCTACTGCGCCTACATCATAACTCGGAATCTACTGCGCCTACATCATATCTCGGAATCTAACTCGGAATCTACTGCGCCTACATCATAACTCGGAATCTACTGCGCCTACCTCATAACTCGGAATCTACTGCGCCTACATCATAACTTGGAATCTAACTCGGAATCTACTGCGCCTACATCATAACACGAAATCTACTGCGCCTACATCATAACTCGGAATCTACTGCGCCTACATCATAACTCGGAATCTAACTCGGAATCTACTGCACCTACATCATAACTCGGAATCTACTTCGCCTACATCATAACTCGGAATCTACTGCGCCTACATCATAACTCGGAATCTATTGCGCCTACATCATAACTCGGAATCTAACTCGGAATCTACTGCGCCTAAATCATAACTCGGAATCTAACTCGGAATCTACTGCGCCTACATCATAACTAGGAATCTAATGCGCCTACATCATAACTCGGAATCTACTGTGCTTACATCATAACTCGGAATCTAACTCGGAATCTACTGTGCCTACATCATAACTCGGAATCTAACTCGGAATCTACTGCGCCTACATCATAACTCGGAATCTACTGCGCCTACATCATAACTCGGAATCTAACTCGGAATCTACTGCGCCTACATCATAACTCGGAATCTACTGCGCCTACATCATAACTCGGAATCTAACTCAGAATCTACTATGCCTACATCATAACTCGGAATCTAACTCGGAATCTACTGCGCCTACATCATAACTCGGAATCTACTGCGCCTACATCATAACTCGGAATCTAACTCGGAATCTACTGCGCCTACATCATAACTCGGAATCTACTGCGCCTACATCATAACTCGGAATCTAACTCGGAATCTACTGCGCCTACATCATAACTCGGAATCTACTGCGCCTACATCATAACTCGGAATCTACTGCGCCTACATCATAACTCGGAATCTACTGCACCTACTTCATAACTCGGAATCTATTGCGCCTACATCATAACTCGGAATCTACTGCGCCTACATCATAACTCGGAATCTACTGCGCCTACATCATAACTCGGAATCTAACTCGGAATCTACTGCGCCTACATCATAACTCGGAATCTACTGCGCCTACATCATAACTCGGAATCTACTGTGCCTACATCATAACTCGGAATCTAACTCGGAATCTACTGTGCCTACATCATAACTCGGAATCTAACTCGGAATCTACTGCGCCTACATCATAACTCAGAATCTACTGCGCCTACATCATAACTCGGAATCTAACTCGGAATCTACTGCGCCTACATCATAACTCGGAATCTACTGCGCCTACATCATAACTCTGAATCTACTGCGCCTACATCATAACTCGGAATCTAACTCGGAATCTACTGCGCCTACATCATAACTCGGAAGCTACTGCGCCTACATCATAAATCGGAATCTACTGCGCCTACATCATAACTCGGAATCTAACTCGGAATCTACTGCGCATACATCATAACTCGTAATCTAACTCGGAATCTACTGCGCCTACATCATAACTCGGAATCTAACTCGGAATCTACTGCGCCTACATCATAACTCGGAATCTAACTCGGAATCTACTGCGCCTACATCATAACTCGGAATCTAACTCGGAATCTACTGCGCCAACATCATAACTCGGAATCTACTGCGCCTACATCATAACTCGGAATCTAACTCGGAATCTACTGCGCCTACATCATAACTCGGAATCTACTGCGCCTACATCATTACTCGGAATCTAACTCGGAATCTACTGCGCCTACATCGTAAGTCGGAAACTAACTCGGAAACTACTGCGCCTACATCATAACTCGGAATCTACTGCGCCTACATCATAACTCGGAATCTAACTCGGAATCTACTGCGCCTACATCATAACTTGGAATCTACTGCGCCTACATCATAACTCGGAATCTACTGCGCCTACATCATAACTCGGAATCTACTGCGCCTACATCATAACTCGGAATCTAACTCGGAATCTACTGCGCCTACATCATAACTCGGAATCTAACTCGGAATCTACTGCGCCTACATCATAACTCGGAATCTAACTCGGAATCTACTGCGCCTACATCATTACTCGGAATCTACTGCGCCTACATCATAACTCGGTATCTACTGCGCCTACATCATAACTCGGAATCTAACTCGGAATCTACTGCGCCTACATCATAACTCGGAATCTACTGTGCCTACATCATAACTCGGAACCTAACTCGGAATCTACTGTGCCTACATCATAACTCGGAATCTAACTCGGAATCTACTGCGCCTACATCATAACTCGGAATCTACTGCGCCTACATCATAACTCGGAATCTACTGCGCCTACAACATAACTCGGAATCTAACTCGGAATCTACTGCACCTACATCATAACTCGGAATCTACGGCGCCTACATCATAACTCGGAATCAACTGCGCCTACATCATAACTCGGAATCTAACTCGGAATCTACTGCGCCTACATCATAACTCGGAATCTACTGCGCCTACATCATAACTCGGAATCTAACTCGGAATCTACTGCGCCTACATCATAACTCGGAATCTACTGCGCCTACATCATAACTCGGAATCTAACTCGGAATCTAGTGCGCCTACATCATAACTCGGAATCTAACTCGGAATCTACTGCGCCCACATCATAACTCGGAATCTACTGCGCCTACATCATAACTCGGAAACTACTGCGCCTACATCATAACTCGGAATCTACTGCGCCTACATCATAACTCGGAATCTAACTCGGAATCTACTGCGCCTACATCATTACTCGGAATCTAACTCGGAATCTACTGCGCCTACATCATAACTCGGAATCTAACTCGGAATCTACTGCGCCTACATCATAACTCGGAATCTACTGCGCCTACATCATATCTCGGAATCTAACTCGGAATCTACTGCGCCTACATCATAACTCGGAATCTACTGCGCCTACATCATAACTCGGAATCTAACTCGGAATCTACTGCGCCTACATCATAACTCGGAATCTACTGCGCCTACATCATAACTCGGAATCTAACTCGGAATCTACTGCGCCTACATCATAACTCGGAATCTACTGCTCCTACATCATAACTCGGAATCTAACTCGGAATCTACTGCGCCTACATCATAACTCGGAATCTACTGCGCCTACATCATAACTCGGAATCTACTGCGCCTACATCATATCTCGGAATCTAACTCGGAATCTACTGCGCCTACATCATAACTCGGAATCTACTGCGCCTACATCTTAACTCGGAATCTACTGCGCCTACATCATAACTCGGAATCTACTGCGCCTACATCATAACTCGGAATCTACTGCGCCTACATCATAACTCAGAATCTAACTCGGAATCTACTGCGCCTACATCATAACTCGGAATCTACTGCGCTTACATCATAACTCGGAATCTACTGCGCCTACATCATAACTCGGAATCTAACTCGGAATCTACTGCGCCTACATCATAACTCGGAATCTACTGCGCCTACATCATAACTCGGAATCTACTGCGCCTATTTCATTACTCGGAATCTAACTCGGAATCTACTGCGCCTACATCATAACTCGGAATCTACTGCGCCTACATCATAACTCGGAATCTAACTCGGAATCTACTGCGCCTACATCATAACTCGGAATCTAACTCGGAATCTACTGCGCCTGCATCATTACTAGGAATCTAACTCGGAATCTACTGCGCCTACATCATTACTCGGAATCTACTGCGCCTACATCATAACTCGGAATCTACTGCGCCTACATCATAACTCGGAATCTATTGCGTCTACATCATAACTCGGAATCTAACTCGGAATCTACTGCGCCTACATCATAACTCGGAATCTAACTCGGAATCTACTGCGCCTACATCATAACTCGGAATCTAACTCGGAATCTACTGCGCCTACATCATAACTCGGAATCTACTGCGCCTACATCATAACTCGGAATCTACTGTGCCTACATCATAACTCGGAATCTAACTCGGAATCTACTGTGCCTACATCATAACTCGGAATCTAACTCGGAATCTACTGCGCCTACATCATAACTCGGAATCTACTGCGCCTACAACATAACTCGGAATCTAACTCGGAATCTACTGCACCTACATCATAACTCGGAATCTACGGCGCCTACATCATAACTCGGAATCAACTGCGCCTACATCATAACTCGGAATCTAACTCGGAATCTACTGCGCCTACATCATAACTCGGAATCTACTGCGCCTACATCATAACTCGGAATCTAACTCGGAATCTACTGCGCCTACATCATAACTCGAAATCTACTGCGCCTACATCATAACTCGGAATCTAACTCGGAATCTACTGCGCCTACATCATAACTCGGAATCTAACTCGGAATCTACTGCGCCTACATCATAACTCGGAATCTACTGCGCCTACATCATAACTCGGAAACTACTGCGCCTACATCATAACTCGGAATCTACTGCGCCTACATCATAACTCGGAATCTAACTCGGAATCTACTGCGCCTACATCATAACTCGGAATCTAACTCGGAATCTACTGCGCCTACATCATAACTCGGAATCTAACTCGGAATCTACTGCGCCTACATCATAACTCGGAATCTAATGCGCCTACATCATAACTCGGAATCTACTGTGCCTACATCATAACTCGGAATCTAACTCGGAATCTACTGTGCCTACATCATAACTCGGAATCTAACTCGGAATCTACTGCGCCTACATCATAACTCGGAATCTACTGCGCCTACATCATAACTCGGAATCTACTGCGCCTACAACATAACTCGGAATCTAACTCGGAATCTACTGCACCTACATCATAACTCGGAATCTACGGCGCCTACATCATAACTCGGAATCAACTGCGCCTACATCATAACTCGGAATCTAACTCGGAATCTACTGCGCCTACATCATAACTCGGAATCTACTGCGCCTACATCATAACTCGGAATCTAACTCGGAATCTACTGCGCCTACATCATAACTCGGAATCTACTGCGCCTACATCATAACTCGGAATCTAACTCGGAATCTAGTGCGCCTACATCATAACTCGGAATCTAACTCGGAATCTACTGCGCCTACATCATAACTCGGAATCTACTGCGCCTACATCATAACTCGGAAACTACTGCGCCTACATCATAACTCGGAATCTACTGCGCCTACATCATAACTCGGAATCTAACTCGGAATCTACTGCGCCTACATCATTACTCGGAATCTAACTCGGAATCTACTGCGCCTACATCATAACTCGGAATCTAACTCGGAATCTACTGCGCCTACATCATAACTCGGAATCTACTGCGCCTACATCATAACTCGGAATCTACTGCGCCTACATCATAACTCGGAATCTACTGTGCCTACATCATAACTCGGAATCTAACTCGGAATCTACTGTGCCTACATCATAACTCGGAATCTAACTCGGAATCTACTGCGCCTACATCATAACTCAGAATCTACTGCGCCTACATCATAACTCGGAATCTAACTCGGAATCTACTGCACCTACATCATAACTCGGAATCTACTGCGCCTACATCATAACTCGGAATCTACTGCGCCTACATCATAACTCGGAATATAACTCGGAATCTACTGCGCCTACATCATAACTCGGAATCTACTGCGCCTACATCATAACTCGGAATCTACTGCGCCTACATCATAACTCGGAATCTAACTCGGAATCTACTGCGCCTACATCATAACTCGGAATCTACTGCGCCTACCTCATAACTCGGAATCTACTGCGCCTACATCATAACTTGGAATCTAAATCGGAATCTACTGCGCCTACATCATAACACGAAATCTACTGCGCCTACATCATAACTCGGAATCTACTGCGCCTACATCATAACTCGGAATCTAACTCGGAATCTACTGCACCTACATCATAACTCGGAATCTACTTCGCCTACATCATAACTCGGAATCTACTGCGCCTACATCATAACTCGGAATCTATTGCGCCTACATCATAACTCGGAATCTAACTCGGAATCTACTGCGCCTAAATCATAACTCGGAATCTAACTCGGAATCTACTGCGCCTACATCATAACTAGGAATCTAATGCGCCTACATCATAACTCGGAATCTACTGTGCCTACATCATAACTCGGAATCTAACTCGGAATCTACTGTGCCTACATCATAACTCGGAATCTAACTCGGAATCTACTGCGCCTACATCATAACTCGGAATCTACTGCGCCTACATCATAACTCGGAATCTAACTCGGAATCTACTGCGCCTACATCATAACTCGGAATCTACTGCGCCTACATCATAACTCGGAATCTAACTCAGAATCTACTATGCCTACATCATAACTCGGAATCTAACTCGGAATCTACTGCGCCTACATCATAACTCGGAATCTACTGCGCCTACATCATAACTCGGAATCTAACTCGGAATCTACTGCGCCTACATCATAACTCGGAATCTACTGCGCCTACATCATAACTCGGAATCTAACTCGGAATCTACTGCGCCTACATCATAACTCGGAATCTACTGCGCCTACATCATAACTCGGAATCTACTGCGCCTACATCATAACTCGGAATCTACTGCACCTACTTCATAACTCGGAATCTATTGCGCCTACATCATAACTCGGAATCTACTGCGCCTACATCATAACTCGGAATCTACTGCGCCTACATCATAACTCGGAATCTAACTCGGAATCTACTGCGCCTACATCATAACTCGGAATCTACTGCGCCTACATCATAACTCGGAATCTACTGTGCCTACATCATAACTCGGAATCTAACTCGGAATCTACTGTGCCTACATCATAACTCGGAATCTAACTCGGAATCTACTGCGCCTACATCATAACTCAGAATCTACTGCGCCTACATCATAACTCGGAATCTAACTCGGAATCTACTGCGCCTACATCATAACTCGGAATCTACTGCGCCTACATCATAAATCTGAATCTACTGCGCCTACATCATAACTCGGAATCTAACTCGGAATCTACTGCGCCTACATCATAACTCGGAAGCTACTGCGCCTACATCATAAATCGGAATCTACTGCGCCTACATCATAACTCGGAATCTAACTCGGAATCTACTGCGCATACATCATAACTCGTAATCTAACTCGGAATCTACTGCGCCTACATCATAACTCGGAATCTAACTCGGAATCTACTGCGCCTACATCATAACTCGGAATCTAACTCGGAATCTACTGCGCCTACATCATAACTCGGAATCTAACTCGGAATCTACTGCGCCAACATCATAACTCGGAATCTACTGCGCCTACATCATAACTCGGAATCTAACTCGGAATCTACTGCGCCTACATCATAACTCGGAATCTACTGCGCCTACATCATTACTCGGAATCTAACTCGGAATCTACTGCGCCTACATCGTAAGTCGGAAACTAACTCGGAAACTACTGCGCCTACATCATAACTCGGAATCTACTGCGCCTACATCATAACTCGGAATCTAACTCGGAATCTACTGCGCCTACATCATAACTTGGAATCTACTGCGCCTACATCATAACTCGGAATCTACTGCGCCTACATCATAACTCGGAATCTACTGCGCCTACATCATAACTCGGAATCTAACTCGGAATCTACTGCGCCTACATCATAACTCGGAATCTAACTCGGAATCTACTGCGCCTACATCATAACTCGGAATCTAACTCGGAATCTACTGCGCCTACATCATTACTCGGAATCTACTGCGCCTACATCATAACTCGGTATCTACTGCGCCTACATCATAACTCGGAATCTAACTCGGAATCTACTGCGCCTACATCATAACTCGGAATCTACTGTGCCTACATCATAACTCGGAACCTAACTCGGAATCTACTGTGCCTACATCATAACTCGGAATCTAACTCGGAATCTACTGCGCCTACATCATAACTCGGAATCTACTGCGCCTACATCATAACTCGGAATCTACTGCGCCTACAACATAACTCGGAATCTAACTCGGAATCTACTGCACCTACATCATAACTCGGAATCTACGGCGCCTACATCATAACTCGGAATCAACTGCGCCTACATCATAACTCGGAATCTAACTCGGAATCTACTGCGCCTACATCATAACTCGGAATCTACTGCGCCTACATCATAACTCGGAATCTAACTCGGAATCTACTGCGCCTACATCATAACTCGGAATCTACTGCGCCTACATCATAACTCGGAATCTAACTCGGAATCTAGTGCGCCTACATCATAACTCGGAATCTAACTCGGAATCTACTGCGCCCACATCATAACTCGGAATCTACTGCGCCTACATCATAACTCGGAAACTACTGCGCCTACATCATAACTCGGAATCTACTGCGCCTACATCATAACTCGGAATCTAACTCGGAATCTACTGCGCCTACATCATTACTCGGAATCTAACTCGGAATCTACTGCGCCTACATCATAACTCGGAATCTAACTCGGAATCTACTGCGCCTACATCATAACTCGGAATCTACTGCGCCTACATCATAACTCGGAATCTAACTCGGAATCTACTGCGCCTACATCATAACTCGGAATCTACTGCGCCTACATCATAACTCGGAATCTAACTCGGAATCTACTGCGCCTACATCATAACTCGGAATCTACTGCGCCTACATCATAACTCGGAATCTAACTCGGAATCTACTGCGCCTACATCATAACTCGGAATCTACTGCTCCTACATCATAACTCGGAATCTAACTCGGAATCTACTGCGCCTACATCATAACTCGGAATCTACTGCGCCTACATCATAACTCGGAATCTACTGCGCCTACATCATATCTCGGAATCTAACTCGGAATCTACTGCGCCTACATCATAACTCGGAATCTACTGCGCCTACATCTTAACTCGGAATCTACTGCGCCTACATCATAACTCGGAATCTACTGCGCCTACATCATAACTCGGAATCTACTGCGCCTACATCATAACTCAGAATCTAACTCGGAATCTACTGCGCCTACATCATAACTCGGAATCTACTGCGCTTACATCATAACTCGGAATCTACTGCGCCTACATCATAACTCGGAATCTAACTCGGAATCTACTGCGCCTACATCATAACTCGGAATCTACTGCGCCTACATCATAACTCGGAATCTACTGCGCCTATTTCATTACTCGGAATCTAACTCGGAATCTACTGCGCCTACATCATAACTCGGAATCTACTGCGCCTACATCATAACTCGGAATCTAACTCGGAATCTACTGCGCCTACATCATAACTCGGAATCTAACTCGGAATCTACTGCGCCTGCATCATTACTAGGAATCTAACTCGGAATCTACTGCGCCTACATCATTACTCGGAATCTACTGCGCCTACATCATAACTCGGAATCTACTGCGCCTACATCATAACTCGGAATCTATTGCGTCTACATCATAACTCGGAATCTAACTCGGAATCTACTGCGCCTACATCATAACTCGGAATCTAACTCGGAATCTACTGCGCCTACATCATAACTCGGAATCTAACTCGGAATCTACTGCGCCTACATCATAACTCGGAATCTACTGCGCCTACATCATAACTCGGAATCTACTGTGCCTACATCATAACTCGGAATCTAACTCGGAATCTACTGTGCCTACATCATAACTCGGAATCTAACTCGGAATCTACTGCGCCTACATCATAACTCGGAATCTACTGCGCCTACAACATAACTCGGAATCTAACTCGGAATCTACTGCACCTACATCATAACTCGGAATCTACGGCGCCTACATCATAACTCGGAATCAACTGCGCCTACATCATAACTCGGAATCTAACTCGGAATCTACTGCGCCTACATCATAACTCGGAATCTACTGCGCCTACATCATAACTCGGAATCTAACTCGGAATCTACTGCGCCTACATCATAACTCGGAATCTACTGCGCCTACATCATAACTCGGAATCTAACTCGGAATCTACTGCGCCTACATCATAACTCGGAATCTAACTCGGAATCTACTGCGCCTACATCATAACTCGGAATCTACTGCGCCTACATCATAACTCGGAAACTACTGCGCCTACATCATAACTCGGAATCTACTGCGCCTACATCATAACTCGGAATCTAACTCGGAATCTACTGCGCCTACATCATAACTCGGAATCTAACTCGGAATCTACTGCGCCTACATCATAACTCGGAATCTAACTCGGAATCTACTGCGCCTACATCATAACTCGGAATCTAATGCGCCTACATCATAACTCGGAATCTACTGTGCCTACATCATAACTCGGAATCTAACTCGGAATCTACTGTGCCTACATCATAACTCGGAATCTAACTCGGAATCTACTGCGCCTACATCATAACTCGGAATCTACTGCGCCTACATCATAACTCGGAATCTACTGCGCCTACAACATAACTCGGAATCTAACTCGGAATCTACTGCACCTACATCATAACTCGGAATCTACGGCGCCTACATCATAACTCGGAATCAACTGCGCCTACATCATAACTCGGAATCTAACTCGGAATCTACTGCGCCTACATCATAACTCGGAATCTACTGCGCCTACATCATAACTCGGAATCTAACTCGGAATCTACTGCGCCTACATCATAACTCGGAATCTACTGCGCCTACATCATAACTCGGAATCTAACTCGGAATCTAGTGCGCCTACATCATAACTCGGAATCTAACTCGGAATCTACTGCGCCTACATCATAACTCGGAATCTACTGCGCCTACATCATAACTCGGAAACTACTGCGCCTACATCATAACTCGGAATCTACTGCGCCTACATCATAACTCGGAATCTAACTCGGAATCTACTGCGCCTACATCATTACTCGGAATCTAACTCGGAATCTACTGCGCCTACATCATAACTCGGAATCTAACTCGGAATCTACTGCGCCTACATCATAACTCGGAATCTACTGCGCCTACATCATAACTCGGAATCTATCTCGGAATCTACTGCGCCTACATCATAACTCGGAATCTACTGCGCCTACATCATAACTCGGAATCTAACTCGGAATCTACTGCGCCTACATCATAACTCGGAATCTACTGCGCCTACATCATAACTCGGAATCTAACTCGGAATCTACTGCGCCTACATCATAACTCGGAATCTACTGCTCCTACATCATAACTCGGAATCTAACTCGGAATCTACTGCGCCTACATCATAACTCGGAATCTACTGCGCCTACATCATAACTCGGAATCTACTGCGCCTACATCATAACTCGGAATCTAACTCGGAATCTACTGCGCCTACATCATAACTCGGAAGCTACTGCGCCTACATCATAAATCGGAATCTACTGCGCCTACATCATAACTCGGAATCTAACTCGGAATCTACTGCGCATACATCATAACTCGTAATCTAACTCGGAATCTACTGCGCCTACATCATAACTCGGAATCTAACTCGGAATCTACTGCGCCTACATCATAACTCGGAATCTAACTCGGAATCTACTGCGCCTACATCATAACTCGGAATCTAACTCGGAATCTACTGCGCCAACATCATAACTCGGAATCTACTGCGCCTACATCATAACTCGGAATCTAACTCGGAATCTACTGCGCCTACATCATAACTCGGAATCTACTGCGCCTACATCATTACTCGGAATCTAACTCGGAATCTACTGCGCCTACATCGTAAGTCGGAAACTAACTCGGAAACTACTGCGCCTACATCATAACTCGGAAGCTACTGCGCCTACATCATAAATCGGAATCTACTGCGCCTACATCATAACTCGGAATCTAACTCGGAATCTACTGCGCATACATCATAACTCGTAATCTAACTCGGAATCTACTGCGCCTACATCATAACTCGGAATCTAACTCGGAATCTACTGCGCCTACATCATAACTCGGAATCTAACTCGGAATCTACTGCGCCTACATCATAACTCGGAATCTAACTCGGAATCTACTGCGCCAACATCATAACTCGGAATCTACTGCGCCTACATCATAACTCGGAATCTAACTCGGAATCTACTGCGCCTACATCATAACTCGGAATCTACTGCGCCTACATCATTACTCGGAATCTAACTCGGAATCTACTGCGCCTACATCGTAAGTCGGAAACTAACTCGGAAACTACTGCGCCTACATCATAACTCGGAATCTACTGCGCCTACATCATAACTCGGAATCTAACTCGGAATCTACTGCGCCTACATCATAACTTGGAATCTACTGCGCCTACATCATAACTCGGAATCTACTGCGCCTACATCATAACTCGGAATCTACTGCGCCTACATCATAACTCGGAATCTAACTCGGAATCTACTGCGCCTACATCATAACTCGGAATCTAACTCGGAATCTACTGCGCCTACATCATAACTCGGAATCTAACTCGGAATCTACTGCGCCTACATCATTACTCGGAATCTACTGCGCCTACATCATAACTCGGTATCTACTGCGCCTACATCATAACTCGGAATCTAACTCGGAATCTACTGCGCCTACATCATAACTCGGAATCTACTGTGCCTACATCATAACTCGGAACCTAACTCGGAATCTACTGTGCCTACATCATAACTCGGAATCTAACTCGGAATCTACTGCGCCTACATCATAACTCGGAATCTACTGCGCCTACATCATAACTCGGAATCTACTGCGCCTACAACATAACTCGGAATCTAACTCGGAATCTACTGCACCTACATCATAACTCGGAATCTACGGCGCCTACATCATAACTCGGAATCAACTGCGCCTACATCATAACTCGGAATCTAACTCGGAATCTACTGCGCCTACATCATAACTCGGAATCTACTGCGCCTACATCATAACTCGGAATCTAACTCGGAATCTACTGCGCCTACATCATAACTCGGAATCTACTGCGCCTACATCATAACTCGGAATCTAACTCGGAATCTAGTGCGCCTACATCATAACTCGGAATCTAACTCGGAATCTACTGCGCCCACATCATAACTCGGAATCTACTGCGCCTACATCATAACTCGGAAACTACTGCGCCTACATCATAACTCGGAATCTACTGCGCCTACATCATAACTCGGAATCTAACTCGGAATCTACTGCGCCTACATCATTACTCGGAATCTAACTCGGAATCTACTGCGCCTACATCATAACTCGGAATCTAACTCGGAATCTACTGCGCCTACATCATAACTCGGAATCTACTGCGCCTACATCATAACTCGGAATCTAACTCGGAATCTACTGCGCCTACATCATAACTCGGAATCTACTGCGCCTACATCATAACTCGGAATCTAACTCGGAATCTACTGCGCCTACATCATAACTCGGAATCTACTGCGCCTACATCATAACTCGGAATCTAACTCGGAATCTACTGCGCCTACATCATAACTCGGAATCTACTGCTCCTACATCATAACTCGGAATCTAACTCGGAATCTACTGCGCCTACATCATAACTCGGAATCTACTGCGCCTACATCATAACTCGGAATCTACTGCGCCTACATCATATCTCGGAATCTAACTCGGAATCTACTGCGCCTACATCATAACTCGGAATCTACTGCGCCTACATCTTAACTCGGAATCTACTGCGCCTACATCATAACTCGGAATCTACTGCGCCTACATCATAACTCGGAATCTACTGCGCCTACATCATAACTCAGAATCTAACTCGGAATCTACTGCGCCTACATCATAACTCGGAATCTACTGCGCTTACATCATAACTCGGAATCTACTGCGCCTACATCATAACTCGGAATCTAACTCGGAATCTACTGCGCCTACATCATAACTCGGAATCTACTGCGCCTACATCATAACTCGGAATCTACTGCGCCTATTTCATTACTCGGAATCTAACTCGGAATCTACTGCGCCTACATCATAACTCGGAATCTACTGCGCCTACATCATAACTCGGAATCTAACTCGGAATCTACTGCGCCTACATCATAACTCGGAATCTAACTCGGAATCTACTGCGCCTGCATCATTACTAGGAATCTAACTCGGAATCTACTGCGCCTACATCATTACTCGGAATCTACTGCGCCTACATCATAACTCGGAATCTACTGCGCCTACATCATAACTCGGAATCTATTGCGTCTACATCATAACTCGGAATCTAACTCGGAATCTACTGCGCCTACATCATAACTCGGAATCTAACTCGGAATCTACTGCGCCTACATCATAACTCGGAATCTAACTCGGAATCTACTGCGCCTACATCATAACTCGGAATCTACTGCGCCTACATCATAACTCGGAATCTACTGTGCCTACATCATAACTCGGAATCTAACTCGGAATCTACTGTGCCTACATCATAACTCGGAATCTAACTCGGAATCTACTGCGCCTACATCATAACTCGGAATCTACTGCGCCTACAACATAACTCGGAATCTAACTCGGAATCTACTGCACCTACATCATAACTCGGAATCTACGGCGCCTACATCATAACTCGGAATCAACTGCGCCTACATCATAACTCGGAATCTAACTCGGAATCTACTGCGCCTACATCATAACTCGGAATCTACTGCGCCTACATCATAACTCGGAATCTAACTCGGAATCTACTGCGCCTACATCATAACTCGGAATCTACTGCGCCTACATCATAACTCGGAATCTAACTCGGAATCTACTGCGCCTACATCATAACTCGGAATCTAACTCGGAATCTACTGCGCCTACATCATAACTCGGAATCTACTGCGCCTACATCATAACTCGGAAACTACTGCGCCTACATCATAACTCGGAATCTACTGCGCCTACATCATAACTCGGAATCTAACTCGGAATCTACTGCGCCTACATCATAACTCGGAATCTAACTCGGAATCTACTGCGCCTACATCATAACTCGGAATCTAACTCGGAATCTACTGCGCCTACATCATAACTCGGAATCTAATGCGCCTACATCATAACTCGGAATCTACTGTGCCTACATCATAACTCGGAATCTAACTCGGAATCTACTGTGCCTACATCATAACTCGGAATCTAACTCGGAATCTACTGCGCCTACATCATAACTCGGAATCTACTGCGCCTACATCATAACTCGGAATCTACTGCGCCTACAACATAACTCGGAATCTAACTCGGAATCTACTGCACCTACATCATAACTCGGAATCTACGGCGCCTACATCATAACTCGGAATCAACTGCGCCTACATCATAACTCGGAATCTAACTCGGAATCTACTGCGCCTACATCATAACTCGGAATCTACTGCGCCTACATCATAACTCGGAATCTAACTCGGAATCTACTGCGCCTACATCATAACTCGGAATCTACTGCGCCTACATCATAACTCGGAATCTAACTCGGAATCTAGTGCGCCTACATCATAACTCGGAATCTAACTCGGAATCTACTGCGCCTACATCATAACTCGGAATCTACTGCGCCTACATCATAACTCGGAAACTACTGCGCCTACATCATAACTCGGAATCTACTGCGCCTACATCATAACTCGGAATCTAACTCGGAATCTACTGCGCCTACATCATTACTCGGAATCTAACTCGGAATCTACTGCGCCTACATCATAACTCGGAATCTAACTCGGAATCTACTGCGCCTACATCATAACTCGGAATCTACTGCGCCTACATCATAACTCGGAATCTATCTCGGAATCTACTGCGCCTACATCATAACTCGGAATCTACTGCGCCTACATCATAACTCGGAATCTAACTCGGAATCTACTGCGCCTACATCATAACTCGGAATCTACTGCGCCTACATCATAACTCGGAATCTAACTCGGAATCTACTGCGCCTACATCATAACTCGGAATCTACTGCTCCTACATCATAACTCGGAATCTAACTCGGAATCTACTGCGCCTACATCATAACTCGGAATCTACTGCGCCTACATCATAACTCGGAATCTACTGCGCCTACATCATATCTCGGAATCTAACTCGGAATCTACTGCGCCTACATCATAACTCGGAATCTACTGCGCCTACATCTTAACTCGGAATCTACTGCGCCTACATCATAACTCGGAATCTACTGCGCCTACATCATAACTCGGAATCTACTGCGCCTACATCATAACTCAGAATCTATCTCGGAATCTACTGCGCCTACATCATAACTCGGAATCTAACTCGGAATCTACTGCGCCTACATCATAACTCGGAATCTACTGCGCCTACATCATAACTCGGAATCTACTGCGCCTATTTCATTACTCGGAATCTAACTCGGAATCTACTGCGCCTACATCATAAGTCGGAATCTACTGCGCCTACATCATAACTCGGAATCTAACTCGGAATCTACTGCGCCTACATCATAACTCGGAATCTAACTCGGAATCTACTGCTCCTGCATCATAACTAGGAATCTAACTCGGAATCTACTGCGCCTACAGCATTACTCGGAATCTACTGCGCCTACATCATAACTCGGAATCTACTGCGCCTACATCATAACTCGGAATCTAACTCGGAATCTACTGCGCCTACATCATAACTCGGAATCTACTGCGCCTACATCATAACTCGGAATCTACTGCGCCTACATCATAACTCGGAATCTACTGCACCTACATCATAACTCGGAATCTATTGCGCCTACATCATAACTCGGAATCTACTGCGCCTACATCATAACTCGGAATCTACTGCGCCTACATCATAACTCGGAATCTAACTCGGAATCTACTGCGCCTACATCATAACTCGGAATCTACTGCGCCTACATCATAACTCGGAATCTACTGTGCCTACATCATAACTCGGAATCTAACTCGGAATCTACTGTGCCTACATCATAACTCGGAATCTAACTCGGAATCTACTGCGCCTACATCATAACTCAGAATCTACTGCGCCTACATCATAACTCGGAATCTAACTCGGAATCTACTGCGCCTACATCATAACTCGGAATCTACTGCGCCTACATCATAACTCTGAATCTACTGCGCCTACATCATAACTCGGAATCTAACTCGGAATCTACTGCGCCTACATCATAACTCGGAAGCTACTGCGCCTACATCATAAATCGGAATCTACTGCGCCTACATCATAACTCGGAATCTAACTCGGAATCTACTGCGCCTACATCATAACTCGTAATCTAACTCGGAATCTACTGCGCCTACATCATAACTCGGAATCTAACTCGGAATCTACTGCGCCTACATCATAACTCGGAATCTAACTCGGAATCTACTGCGCCTACATCATAACTCGGAATCTAACTCGGAATCTACTGCGCCAACATCATAACTCGGAATCTACTGCGCCTACATCATAACTCGGAATCTAACTCGGAATCTACTGCGCCTACATCATAACTCGGAATCTACTGCGCCTACATCATTACTCGGAATCTAACTCGGAATCTACTGCGCCTACATCGTAAGTCGGAAACTAACTCGGAAACTACTGCGCCTACATCATAACTCGGAATCTACTGCGCCTACATCATAACTCGGAATCTAACTCGGAATCTACTGCGCCTACATCATAACTTGGAATCTACTGCGCCTACATCATAACTCGGAATCTACTGCGCCTACATCATAACTCGGAATCTACTGCGCCTACATCATAACTCGGAATCTAACTCGGAATCTACTGCGCCTACATCATAACTCGGAATCTAACTCGGAATCTACTGCGCCTACATCATTACTCGGAATCTACTGCGCCTACATCATAACTCGGTATCTACTGCGCCTACATCATAACTCGGAATCTAACTCGGAATCTACTGCGCCTACATCATAACTCGGAATCTACTGTGCCTACATCATAACTCGGAACCTAACTCGGAATCTACTGTGCCTACATCATAACTCGGAATCTAACTCGGAATCTACTGCGCCTACATCATAACTCGGAATCTACTGCGCCTACATCATAACTCGGAATCTACTGCGCCTACAACATAACTCGGAATCTAACTCGGAATCTACTGCACCTACATCATAACTCGGAATCTACGGCGCCTACATCATAACTCGGAATCAACTGCGCCTACATCATAACTCGGAATCTAACTCGGAATCTACTGCGCCTACATCATAACTCGGAATCTACTGCGCCTACATCATAACTCGGAATCTAACTCGGAATCTACTGCGCCTACATCATAACTCGGAATCTACTGCGCCTACATCATAACTCGGAATCTAACTCGGAATCTAGTGCGCCTACATCATAACTCGGAATCTAACTCGGAATCTACTGCGCCCACATCATAACTCGAAATCTACTGCGCCTACATCATAACTCGGAAACTACTGCGCCTACATCATAACTCGGAATCTACTGCGCCTACATCATAACTCGGAATCTAACTCGGAATCTACTGCGCCTACATCATTACTCGGAATCTAACTCGGAATCTACTGCGCCTACATCATAACTCGGAATCTAACTCGGAATCTACTGCGCCTACATCATAACTCGGAATCTACTGCGCCTACATCATATCTCGGAATCTAACTCGGAATCTACTGCGCCTACATCATAACTCGGAATCTACTGCGCCTACATCATAACTCGGAATCTAACTCGGAATCTACTGCGCCTACATCATAACTCGGAATCTACTGCGCCTACATCATAACTCGGAATCTAACTCGGAATCTACTGCGCCTACATCATAACTCGGAATCTACTGCTCCTACATCATAACTCGGAATCTAACTTGGAATCTACTGCGCCTACATCATAACTCGGAATCTACTGCGCCTACATCATAACTCGGAATCTACTGCGCCTACATCATATCTCGGAATCTAACTCGGAATCTACTGCGCCTACATCATAACTCGGAATCTACTGCGCCTACATCTTAACTCGGAATCTACTGCGCCTACATCATAACTCGGAATCTACTGCGCCTACATCATAACTCGGAATCTACTGCGCCTACATCATAACTCAGAATCTAACTCGGAATCTACTGCGCCTACATCATAACTCGGAATCTACTGCGCTTACATCATAACTCGGAATCTACTGCGCCTACATCATAACTCGGAATCTAACTCGGAATCTACTGCGCCTACATCATAACTCGGAATCTACTGCGCCTACATCATAACTCGGAATCTACTGCGCCTATTTCATTACTCGGAATCTAACTCGGAATCTACTGCGCCTACATCATAACTCGGAATCTACTGCGCCTACATCATAACTCGGAATCTAACTCGGAATCTACTGCGCCTACATCATAACTCGGAATCTAACTCGGAATCTACTGCGCCTGCATCATTACTAGGAATCTAACTCGGAATCTACTGCGCCTACATCATTACTCGGAATCTACTGCGCCTACATCATAACTCGGAATCTACTGCGCCTACATCATAACTCGGAATCTATTGCGTCTACATCATAACTCGGAATCTAACTCGGAATCTACTGCGCCTACATCATAACTCGGAATCTAACTCGGAATCTACTGCGCCTACATCATAACTCGGAATCTAACTCGGAATCTACTGCGCCTACATCATAACTCGGAATCTACTGCGCCTACATCATAACTCGGAATCTACTGTGCCTACATCATAACTCGGAATCTAACTCGGAATCTACTGTGCCTACATCATAACTCGGAATCAAACTCGGAATCTACTGCGCCTACATCATAACTCGGAATCTACTGCGCCTACAACATAACTCGGAATCTAACTCGGAATCTACTGCACCTACATCATAACTCGGAATCTACGGCGCCTACATCATAACTCGGAATCAACTGCGCCTACATCATAACTCGGAATCTAACTCGGAATCTACTGCGCCTACATCATAACTCGGAATCTACTGCGCCTACATCATAACTCGGAATCTAACTCGGAATCTACTGCGCCTACATCATAACTCGGAATCTACTGCGCCTACATCATAACTCGGAATCTACTGTGCCTACATCATAACTCGGAATCTAACTCGGAATCTACTGTGCCTACATCATAACTCGGAATCTAACTCGGAATCTACTGCGCCTACATCATAACTCGGAATCTACTGCGCCTACATCATAACTCGGAATCTACTGCGCCTACAACATAACTCGGAATCTAACTCGGAATCTACTGCACCTACATCATAACTCGGAATCTACGGCGCCTACATCATAACTCGGAATCAACTGCGCCTACATCATAACTCGGAATCTAACTCGGAATCTACTGCGCCTACATCATAACTCGGAATCTACTGCGCCTACATCATAACTCGGAAACTACTGCGCCTACATCATAACTCGGAATCTACTGCGCCTACATCATAACTCGGAATCTAACTCGGAATCTACTGCGCCTACATCATAACTCGGAATCTAACTCGGAATCTACTGCGCCTACATCATAACTCGGAATCTAACTCGGAATCTACTGCGCCTACATCATAACTCGGAATCTACTGCGCCTACATCATAACTCGGAATCTACTGTGCCTACATCATAACTCGGAATCTAACTCGGAATCTACTGTGCCTACATCATAACTCGGAATCTAACTCGGAATCTACTGCGCCTACATCATAACTCGGAATCTACTGCGCCTACATCATAACTCGGAATCTACTGCGCCTACAACATAACTCGGAATCTAACTCGGAATCTACTGCACCTACATCATAACTCGGAATCTACGGCGCCTACATCATAACTCGGAATCAACTGCGCCTACATCATAACTCGGAATCTAACTCGGAATCTACTGCGCCTACATCATAACTCGGAATCTACTGCGCCTACATCATAACTCGGAATCTAACTCGGAATCTACTGCGCCTACATCATAACTCGGAATCTACTGCGCCTACATCATAACTCGGAATCTAACTCGGAATCTAGTGCGCCTACATCATAACTCGGAATCTAACTCGGAATCTACTGCGCCTACATCATAACTCGGAATCTACTGCGCCTACATCATAACTCGGAAACTACTGCGCCTACATCATAACTCGGAATCTACTGCGCCTACATCATAACTCGGAATCTAACTCGGAATCTACTGCGCCTACATCATTACTCGGAATCTAACTCGGAATCTACTGCGCCTACATCATAACTCGGAATCTAACTCGGAATCTACTGCGTTTACATCATAACTCGGAATCTACTGCGCCTACATCATAACTCGGAATCTATCTCGGAATCTACTGCGCCTACATCATAACTCGGAATCTACTGCGCCTACATCATAACTCGGAATCTAACTCGGAATCTACTGCGCCTACATCATAACTCGGAATCTACTGCGCCTACATCATAACTCGGAATCTAACTCGGAATCTACTGCGCCTACATCATAACTCGGAATCTACTGCTCCTACATCATAACTCGGAATCTAACTCGGAATCTACTGCGCCTACATCATAACTCGGAATCTACTGCGCCTACATCATAACTCGGAATCTACTGCGCCTACATCATATCTCGGAATCTAACTCGGAATCTACTGCGCCTACATCATAACTCGGAATCTACTGCGCCTACATCTTAACTCGGAATCTACTGCGCCTACATCATAACTCGGAATCTACTGCGCCTACATCATAACTCGGAATCTACTGCGCCTACATCATAACTCAGAATCTATCTTGGAATCTACTGCGCCTACATCATAACTCGGAATCTAACTCGGAATCTACTGCGCCTACATCATAACTCGGAATCTACTGCGCCTACATCATAACTCGGAATCTACTGCGCCTATTTCATTACTCTGAATCTAACTCGGAATCTACTGCGCCTACATCATAACTCGGAATCTACTGCGCCTACATCATAACTCGGAATCTAACTCGGAATCTACTGCGCCTACATCATAACTCGGAATCTAACTCGGAATCTACTGCTCCTGCATCATAACTAGGAATCTAACTCGGAATCTACTGCGCCTACAGCATTACTCGGAATCTACTGCGCCTACATCATAACTCGGAATCTACTGCGCCTACATCATAACTCGGAATCTATTGCGTCTACATCATAACTCGGAATCTAACTCGGAATCTACTGCGCCTACATCATAACTCGGAATCTAACTCGGAATCTACTGCGCCTACATCATAACTCGGAATCTAACTCGGAATCTACTGCGCCTACATCATAACTCGGAATCTACTGCGCCTACATCATAACTCGGAATCTACTGTGCCTACATCATAACTCGGAATCTAACTCGGAATCTACTGTGCCTACATCATAACTCGGAATCTAACTCGGAATCTACTGCGCCTACATCATAACTCGGAATCTACTGCGCCTACAACATAACTCGGAATCTAACTCGGAATCTACTGCACCTACATCATAACTCGGAATCTACGGCGCCTACATCATAACTCGGAATCAACTGCGCCTACATCATAACTCGGAATCTAACTCGGAATCTACTGCGCCTACATCATAACTCGGAATCTACTGCGCCTACATCATAACTCGGAATCTAACTCGGAATCTACTGCGCCTACATCATAACTCGGAATCTACTGCGCCTACATCATAACTCGGAATCTAACTCGGAATCTAGTGCGCCTACATCATAACTCGGAATCTAACTCGGAATCTACTGCGCCTACATCATAACTCGGAATCTACTGCGCCTACATCATAACTCGGAAACTACTGCGCCTACATCATAACTCGGAATCTACTGCGCCTACATCATAACTCGGAATCTAACTCGGAATCTACTGCGCCTACATCATAACTCGGAATCTAACTCGGAATCTACTGCGCCTACATCATAACTCTGAATCTACTGCACCTTCATCATAACTCGGAATCTACTGCGCCTACATCATAACTCGGAATCTATCTCGGAATCTACTGCGCCTACATCATAACTAGGAATCTACTGTGCCTACATCATAACTCGGAATCTAACTCGGAATCTACTGCGCCTACATCATAACTCGGAATCTAACTCGGAATCTACTGCGCCTACATCATAACTCGGAATCTACTGCGCCTACATCATAACTCAGAATCTAACTCGGAATCTACTGCGCCTACATCATAACTCGGAATCTACTGCGCCTACATCATATCTCGGAATCTAACTCGGAATCTACTGCGCCTACATCATAACTCGGAATCTACTGTGCCTACATCATAACTCGGAATCTACTGCGCCTACATCATAACTCGGAATCTAACTCGGAATCTACTGCGCCTACATCATAACTCGGAATCTACTGCACCTACATCATAACTCGGAATCTACTGCGCCTACATCATAACTCGGAATCTACTGTGCCTACATCATATCTCGGAATCTAACTCGGAATCTACTGCGCCTACATCATAACTCGGAATCTATCTCGGAATCTACTGCGCCTACATCATAACTCGGAATCTACTGCGCCTACATCATAACTCGGAATCTAACTCGGAATCTACTGCGCCTACATCATAACTCGGAATCTACTGCGCCTACATCATAACTCGGAATCTAACTCGGAATCTACTTCGCCTACATCATAACTCGGAATCTAACTCAGAATCTAATGTGCCTACGTCATAACTCGGAATCTAACTCGGAATCTACTGCGCCTACATCATAACTTGGAATCTACTGCGCCTACATCATAACTCGGAATCTACTGCGCCTACATCATAACTCGGAATCTAACTCGGAATCTACTGCACATACATCATAACTCGGAATCTACTGCGCCTACATCATAACTCGGAATCTAACTCGGAATCTACTGCGCCTACATCATAACTCGGAATCTACTGCGCCTACATCATAACTCGGAATCTAACTCGGAATCTACTGCGCCTACATCATAACTCGGAATCTACTGCGCCTACATCATAACTCGGAATCTAACTCGGAATCTACTGCGCCTACATCATAACTCGGAATCTACTGCGCCTTCATCATAACTCGTTATCTACTGCGCCTACAACATAACTCGGAATCTAACTCGGAATCTACTGCGCCTACATCATAACTCGAAATCTAACTCGGAATCTACTGCGCCTACATCATAACTCGGAAACTACTGCGCCTATATCATAACTCGGAATCTAACTCGGAATCTACTGCACCTACATCATAACTCGGAATCTACTGCGCCTACATCATAACTCGGAATCTAACTCGGAATCTACTGCGCCTACATCATAACTAGGAATCTACTGCGCCTACATCATAACTCGGAATCTACTGCGCCTACATCATAACTCGGAATCTACTGCGCCTACATCATATCTCGGAATCTAACTCGGAATCTACTGCGCCTACATCATAACTCGGAATCTACTGCGCCTACATCATAACTCGGAATCTACTGCGCCTACATCATAACTCGGAATCTAACTCGGAATCTACTGCGCCTACATCATAACTCGGAATCTACTGCACCTACATCATAACTCGGAATCTACTGCGCCTACATCATAACTCGGAATCTACTGTGCCTACATCATATCTCGGAATCTAACTCGGAATCTACTGCGCCTACATCATAACTCGGAATCTCACTCGGAATCTACTGCGCCTACATCATAACTCGGAATCTACTGCGCCTACATCATAACTCGGAATCTAACTCGGAATCTACTGCGCCTACATCATAACTCGGAATCTACTGCGCCTACATCATATCTCGGAATCTAACTCGGAATCTACTGCGCCTACATCATAACTCGGAATCTACTGCGCCTACATCATAACTCGGAATCTACTGCGCCTACATCATAACTCGGAATCTAACTCGGAATCTACTGCGCCTACATCATAACTCGGAATCTACTGCACCTACATCATAACTCGGAATCTACTGCGCCTACATCATAACTCGGAATCTACTGTGCCTACATCATATCTCGGAATCTAACTCGGAATCTACTGCGCCTACATCATAACTCGGAATCTATCTCGGAATCTACTGCGCCTACATCATAACTCGGAATCTACTGCGCCTACATCATAACTCGGAATCTAACTCGGAATCTACTGCGCCTACATCATAACTCGGAATCTACTGCGCCTACATCATAACTCGGAATCTAACTCGGAATCTACTTCGCCTACATCATAACTCGGAATCTAACTCAGAATCTACTGTGCCTACGTCATAACTCGGAATCTAACTCGGAATCTACTGCGCCTACATCATAACTTGGAATCTACTGCGCCTACATCATAACTCGGAATCTACTGCGCCTACATCATAACTCGGAATCTAACTCGGAATCTACTGCGCCTACATCATAACTAGGAATCTACTGCGCCTACATCATAACTCGGAATCTAACTCGGAATCTACTGCGCCTACATCATAACTCGGAATCTACTGCGCCTACATCATAACTCGGAATCTAACTCGGAATCTACTGCGCCTACATCATAACTCGGAATCTACTGCGCCTACATCATAACTCGGAATCTAACTCGGAATCTACTGCGCCTACATCATAACTCGGAATCTACTGCGCCTTCATCATAACTCGTTATCTACTGCGCCTACAACATAACTCGGAATCTAACTCGGAATCTACTGCGCCTACATCATAACTCGAAATCTAACTCGGAATCTACTGCGCCTACATCATAACTCGGAATCTACTGCGCCTATATCATAACTCGGAATCTAACTCGGAATCTACTGCGCCTACATCATAACTCGGAATCTAACTCGGAATCTACTGCGCCTACATCATAACTCGGAATCTAACTCGGAATCTACTGCGCCTACATCATAACTCGGAATCTAACTCGGAATCTACTGCGCCTACATCATAACTCGGAATCTAACTCGGAATCTACTGCGCCTACATCATAACTCGGAATCTACTGCGCCTACATCATAACTCGGAATCTAACTCGGAATCTACTGCGCCTACATCAAAACTCGGAATCTACTGCGCCTACATCATAACTCGGAATCTACTGCGCCTACATCATAACTCGGAATCTAACTCGGAATCCTCTGCGCCTACATCATAACTCGGAATCTAACTCGGAATCTACTGCGCCTACATCATAACTCGGAATCTACTGCGCCTACATCATAACTCGGAATCTAACTCGGAATCTACTGCGCCTACATCATAACTCGGAATCTACTGCGCCTACATCATAACTCGGAATCTACTGCGCCTACATCATAACTCGGAATCTAACTCTGAATCTACTGCGCCTACATCATAACTCGGAATCTAACTCGGAATCTACTGCGCCTACATTATAACTCGGAATCTACTGTGCATACATCATAACTCGGAATCTAACTCGGAATCTACTGCGCCTAAATCATAACTCGGAATCTACTGCGCCTACATCATAACTCGGAATCTACTGTGCCTACATCATAACTCGGAATCTAACTCGGAATCTACTTCGCCTACATCATAACTCGGAATCTAACTCGGAATCTACTGTGCCTACATCATAACTCGGAATCTAACTCGGAATCTACTGCGCCTACATCATAACTCTGAATCTACTGCACCTACATCATAACTCGGAATCTACTGCGCCTACATCATAACTCGGAATCTAACTCGGAATCTACTGCGCCTACATCATAACTCGGAATCTAACTCGGAATCTACTGCGCCTACATCATAACTCGGAATATACTGCACCTACATCATAACTCGGAATCTACTGCGCCTACATCATAACTCGGAATCTACTGTGCCTACATCATATCTCGGAATCTAACTCGGAATCTACTGCGCCTACATCATAACTCGGAATCTAACTCGGAATCTACTGCGCCTACATCATAACTCGGAATCTACTGCGCCTACATCATAACTCGGAATCTAACTCGGAATCTACTTCGCCTACATCATAACTCGGAATCTAACTCAGAATCTACTGTGCCTACGTCATAACTCGGAATCTAACTCGGAATCTACTGCGCCTACATCATAACTTGGAATCTACTGCGCCTACATCATAACTCGGAATCTACTGCGCCTACATCATAACTCGGAATCTAACTCGGAATCTACTGCACCTACATCATAACTCGGAATCTACTGCGCCTACATCATAACTCGTAATATAACTCGGATTCTACTGCGCCTACATCATAACTCGGAATCTACTGCGCCTACATCATAACTCGGAATCTAACTCGGAATCTACTGCGCCTACATCATAACTCGGAATCTACTGCGCCTACATCATAACTCGGAATCTAACTCGGAATCTACTGCGCCTACATCATAACTCGGAATCTACTGCGCCTACATCATAACTCGGAATCTAACTCAGAATCTACTGCGCCTAAATCATAACTCGGAATCTACTGCGCCTACATCATAACTCGGAATCTACTGTGAATACATCATAACTCGGAATCTAACTCGGAATCTACTTCGCCAACATCATAACTCGGAATCTATCTCGGAATCTACTGTGCCTACATCATAACTCGGAATCTAACTCGGAATCTACTGCGCCTACATCATAACTCGGAATCTACTGCACCTACATCATAACTCGGAATCTACTGCGCCTACATCATAACTCGGAATCTAACTCGGAATCTACTGCGCCTACATCATAAGTCGGAATCTACTGCACCTTCATCATAACTCGGAATCTACTGCGCCTACATCATAACTCGGAATCTACTGCGCCTACATCATATCTCAAAATCTAACTCGGAATCTACTGCGCCTACATCATAACTCGGAATCTACTGCGCCTACATCTTAACTCGGAATCTACTGCGCCTAAATCATAACTCGGAATCTAACTCGGAATCTACTGCGCCTACATCATAACTCGGAATCTACTGCGCCTACATCATAACTCGGAATCTACTGTGCCTACATCATATCTCGGAATCTAACTCGGAATCTACTGCGCCTACATCATATCTCAAAATCTAACTCGGAATCTACTGCGCCTACATCATAACTCGGAATCTACTGCGCCTACATCTTAACTCGGAATCTACTGCGCCTAAATCATAACTCGGAATCTAACTCGGAATCTACTGCGCCTACATCATAACTCGGAATCTACTGCGCCTACATCATAACTCGGAATCTACTGTGCCTACATCATATCTCGGAATCTAACTCGGAATCTACTGCGCCTACATCATAACTCGGAATCTAACTCGGAATCTACTGCGCCTACATCATAACTCGGAATCTAACTCGGAATCTACTGCGCCTACATCATAACTCGGAATCTACTGCTCCTACATCATAACTCGGAATCTAACTCGGAATCTACTGTGCCTACATCATAACTCGGAATCTAACTCGGAATCTACTGCGCCTACATCATAACTCTGAATCTACTGCACCTACATCATAACTCGGAATCTACTGCGCCTACATCATATCTCGGAATCTAACTCGGAATCTACTGCGCCTACATCATAACTCGGAATCTAACTCGGAATCTACTGCGCCTACATCATAACTCGGAATCTAACTCGGAATCTACTGCGCCTACATCATAACTCGGAATCTACTGCTCCTACATCATAACTCGGAATCTAACTCGGAATCTACTGCGCCTACATCATAATTCGGAATCTACTGCGCCTACATCATAACTCGGAATCTAACTCGGAATCTACTGCGCCTACATCATAACTCGGAATCTACTGCGCCTACATCATAACTCGGAATCTAACTCGGAATCTACTGCGCCTACATCATAACTCGGAATCTACTGCGCCTACATCATAACTCGGAATCTAACTCGGAATCTACTGCGCCTACATCATAACTCGGAATCTACTGCGCCTTCATCATAACTCGTTATCTACTGCGCCTACAACATAACTCTAAATCTAACTCGGAATCTACTGCGCCTACATCATAACTCGAAATCTAACTCGGAATCTACTGCGCCTACATCATAACTCGGAATCTACTGCGCCTATATCATAACTCGGAATCTAACTCGGAATCTACTGCGCCTACATCATAACTCGGAATCTACTGCGCCTACATCATAACTCGGAAGCTAACTCGGAATCTACTGCGCCTACATCATAACTCGGAATCTAACTCGGAATCTACTGCGCCTACATCATAACTCGGAATCTAACTCGGAATCTACTGCGCCTACATCATAACTCGGAATCTAACTCGGAATCTACTGCGCCTACATCATAACTCGGAATCTACTGCGCCTACATCATAACTCGGAATCTAACTCGGAATCTACTGCGCCTACATCAAAACTCGGAATCTACTGCGCCTACATCATAACTCGGAATCTACTGCGCCTACATCATAACTCGGAATCTAACTCGGAATCCTCTGCGCCTACATCATAACTCGGAATCTAACTCGGAATCTACTGCGCCTACATCATAACTCGGAATCTACTGCGCCTACATCATAACTCAGAATCTAACTCGGAATCTACTGCGCCTACATCATAACTCGGAATCTACTGCGCCTACATCATAACTCGGAATCTACTGCGCCTACATCATAACTCGGAATCTAACTCTGAATCTACTGCGCCTACATCATAACTCGGAATCTAACTCGGAATCTACTGCGCCTACATCATAACTCGGAATCTACTGTGCATACATCATAACTCGGAATCTAACTCGGAATCTACTGCGCCTAAATCATAACTCGGAATCTACTGCGCCTACATCATAACTCGGAATCTACTGTGCCTACATCATAACTCGGAATCTAACTCGGAATCTACTTCGCCTACATCATAACTCGGAATCTAACTCGGAATCTACTGTGCCTACATCATAACTCGGAATCTAACTCGGAATCTACTGCGCCTACATCATAACTCTGAATCTACTGCGCCTACATCATAACTCGGAATCACCTGCGCCTACATCATAACTCGGAATCTAACTCGGAATCTACTGCGCCTACATCATAACTAGGAATCTACTGCGCCTACATCATAACTCGGAATCTACTGCGCCTACATCATAACTCGGAATCTACTGCGCCTACATCATATCTCGGAATCTAACTCGGAATCTACTGCGCCTACATCATAACTCGGAATCTACTGCGCCTACATCATAACTCGGAATCTAACTCGGAATCTACTGCGCCTACATCATAACTCGGAATCTACTGCACCTACATCATAACTCGGAATATAACTCGGATTCTACTGCGCCTACATCATAACTCGGAATCTACTGCGCCTACATCATAACTCGGAATCTAACTCGGAATCTACTGCGCCTACATCATAACTCGGAATCTAACTCGGAATCTACTGCGCCTACATCATAACTCGGAATCTACTGCGCCTACATCATAACTCGGAATCTAACTCAGAATCTACTGCGCCTAAATCATAACTCGGAATCTACTGCGCCTACATCATAACTCGGAATCTACTGTGAATACATCATATCTCGGAATCTAACTCGGAATCTACTGCGCCTACATCATAACTCGGAATCTATCTCGGAATCTACTGTGCCTACATCATAACTCGGAATCTAACTCGGAATCTACTGCGCCTACATCATAACTCGGAATCTACTGCACCTACATCATAACTCGGAATCTACTGCGCCTACATCATAACTCGGAATCTAACTCGGAATCTACTGCGCCTACATCATAACTCGGAATCTACTGCGCCTACATCATAACTCGGAATCTACTGCGCCTACATCATAACTCGGAATCTACTGCACCTACATCATATCTCAAAATCTAACTCGGAATCTACTGCGCCTACATCATAACTCGGAATCTACTGCGCCTACATCTTAACTCGGAATCTACTGTGCCTAAATCATAACTCGGAATCTAACTCGGAATCTACTGCGCCTACATCATAACTCGGAATCTACTGCGCCTACATCATAACTCGGAATCTACTGTGCCTACATCATATCTCGGAATCTAACTCGGAATCTACTGCGCCTACATCATAACTCGGAATCTAACTCGGAATCTACTGCGCCTACATCATAACTCGGAATCTAACTCGGAATCTACTGCGCCTACATCATAACTCGGAATCTACTGCTCCTACATCATAACTCGGAATCTAACTCGGAATCTACTGCGCCTACATCATAACTCGGAATCTACTGCGCCTACATCATAACTCGGAATCTAACTCGGAATCTACTGCGCCTACATCATAACTCGGAATCTACTGCGCCTACATCATAACTCGGAATCTAACTCGGAATCTACTGCGCCTACATCATAACTCGGAATCTACTGCGCCTACATCATAACTCGGAATCTAACTCGGAATCTACTGCGCCTACATCATAACTCGGAATCTACTGCGCCTTCATCATAACTCGTTATCTACTGCGCCTACAACATAACTCGGAATCTAACTCGGAATCTACTGCGCCTACATCATAACTCGAAATCTAACTCGGAATCTACTGCGCCTACATCATAACTCGGAATCTACTGCGCCTATATCATAACTCGGAATCTAACTCGGAATCTACTGCGCCTACATCATAACTCGGAATCTACTGCGCCTACATCATAACTCGGAATCTAACTCGGAATATACTGCGCCTACATCATAACTCGGAATCTAATTCGGAATCTACTGCGCCTACATCATAACTTGGAATCTAACTCGGAATCTACTGCGCCTACATCATAACTCGGAATCTAACTCGGAATCTACTGCGCCTACATCATAATTCGTAATCTACTGCGCCTACATCATAACTCGGAATCTAACTCGGAATCTACTGCGCCTAAATCAAAACTCGGAATCTACTGCGCCTACATCATAACTCGGAATCTACTGCGCCTACATCATAACTCGGAATCTAACTCGGAATCTAACTCGGAATCTACTGCGCCTACATCATAACTCGGAATCTAACTCGGAATCTACTGCGCCTACATCATAACTCGGAATCTAACTCGGAATCTACTGCGCCTACATCATAACTCGGAATCTACTGCGCCTACATCATAACTCTGAATCTACTGCGCCTACATCATAACTCGGAATCTAACTCGGAATCTACTGCGCCTACATTATAACTCGGAATCTACTGTGCATACATCATAACTCGGAATCTAACTCGGAATCTACTGCGCCTAAATCATAACTCGGAATCTACTGCGCCTACATCATAACTCGGAATCTACTCTGCCTACATCATAACTCGGAATCTAACTCGGAATCTACTGCGCCTACATCATAACTCGGAATCTAACTCGGAATCTACTGTGCCTACATCATAACTCGGAATCTAACTCGGAATCTACTGCGCCTACATCATAACTCTGAATCTACTGCACCTACATCATAACTCGGAATCTACTGCGCCTACATCATAACTCGGAATCTAACTCGGAATCTACTGCGCCTACATCATAACTAGGAATCTACTGCGCCTACACCATAACTCGGAATCTACTGCGCCTACATCATAACTCGGAATCTACTGCGCCTACATCATATCTCGGAATCTAACTCGGAATCTACTGCGCCTACATCATAACTCGGAATCTACTGCGCCTACATCATAACTCGGAATCTAACTCGGAATCTACTGCGCCTACATCATAACTCGGAATCTAACTCGGAATCTACTGCGCCTACATCATAACTCGGAATCTACTGTGCATACATCATAACTCGGAATCTAACTCGGAATCTACTGCGCCTAAATCATAACTCGGAATCTACTGCGCCTACATCATAACTCGGAATCTACTGTGCCTACATCATAACTCGGAATCTAACTCGGAATCTACTTCGCCTACATCATAACTCGGAATCTAACTCGGAATCTACTGTGCCTACATCATAACTCGGAATCTAACTCGGAATCTACTGCGCCTACATCATAACTCTGAATCTACTGCGCCTACATCATAACTCGGAATCTACTGCGCCTACATCATAACACGGAATCTAACTCGGAATCTACTGCGCCTACATCATAACTAGGAATCTACTGCGCCTACATCATAACTCGGAATCTACTGCGCCTACATCATAACTCGGAATCTACTGCGCCTACATCATATCTCGGAATCTAACTCGGAATCTACTGCGCCTACATCATAACTCGGAATCTACTGCGCCTACATCATAACTCGGAATCTAACTCGGAATCTACTGCGCCTACATCATAACTCGGAATCTACTGCACCTACATCATAACTCGGAATATAACTCGGATTCTACTGCGCCTACATCATAACTCGGAATCTACTGCGCCTACATCATAACTCGGAATCTAACTCGGAATCTACTGCGCCTACATCATAACTCGGAATCTAACTCGGAATCTACTGCGCCTACATCATAACTCGGAATCTACTGCGCCTACATCATAACTCGGAATCTAACTCAGAATCTACTGCGCCTAAATCATAACTCGGAATCTACTGCGCCTACATCATAACTCGGAATCTACTGTGAATACATCATATCTCGGAATCTAACTCGGAATCTACTGCGCCTACATCATAACTCGGAATCTATCTCGGAATCTACTGTGCCTACATCATAACTCGGAATCTAACTCGGAATCTACTGCGCCTACATCATAACTCGGAATCTACTGCACCTACATCATAACTCGGAATCTACTGCGCCTACATCATAACTCGGAATCTAACTCGGAATCTACTGCGCCTACATCATAACTCGGAATCTACTGCGCCTACATCATAACTCGGAATCTACTGCGCCTACATCATAACTCGGAATCTACTGCACCTACATCATATCTCAAAATCTAACTCGGAATCTACTGCGCCTACATCATAACTCGGAATCTACTGCGCCTACATCTTAACTCGGAATCTACTGTGCCTAAATCATAACTCGGAATCTAACTCGGAATCTACTGCGCCTACATCATAACTCGGAATCTACTGCGCCTACATCATAACTCGGAATCTACTGTGCCTACATCATATCTCGGAATCTAACTCGGAATCTACTGCGCCTACATCATAACTCGGAATCTAACTCGGAATCTACTGCGCCTACATCATAACTCGGAATCTAACTCGGAATCTACTGCGCCTACATCATAACTCGGAATCTACTGCTCCTACATCATAACTCGGAATCTAACTCAGAATCTACTGCGCCTACATCATAACTCGGAATCTACTGCGCCTACATCATAACTCGGAATCTAACTCGGAATCTACTGCGCCTACATCATAACTCGGAATCTACTGCGCCTACATCATAACTCGGAATCTAACTCGGAATCTACTGCGCCTACATCATAACTCGGAATCTACTGCGCCTACATCATAACTCGGAATCTAACTCGGAATCTACTGCGCCTACATCATAACTCGGAATCTACTGCGCCTTCATCATAACTCGTTATCTACTGCGCCTACAACATAACTCGGAATCTAACTCGGAATCTACTGCGCCTACATCATAACTCGAAATCTAACTCGGAATCTACTGCGCCTACATCATAACTCGGAATCTACTGCGCCTATATCATAACTCGGAATCTAACTCGGAATCTACTGCGCCTACATCATAACTCGGAATCTACTGCGCCTATATCATAACTCGGAATCTAACTCGGAATCTACTGCGCCTACATCATAACTCGGAATCTACTGCGCCTACATCATAACTCGGAATCTAACTCGGAATATACTGCGCCTACATCATAACTCGGAATCTAACTCGGAATATACTGCGCCTACATCATAACTCGGAATCTAACTCGGAATCTACTGCGCCTACATCATAATTCGTAATCTACTGCGCCTACATCATAACTCGGAATCTAACTCGGAATCTACTGCGCCTAAATCAAAACTCGGAATCTACTGCGCCTACATCATAACTCGGAATCTAACTCGGAATCTACTGCGCCTACATCATAACTCGGAATCTAACTCGGAATCTACTGCGCCTACATCATAACTCGGAATCTAACTCGGAATCTACTGCGCCTACATCATAACTCGGAATCTACTGCGCCTACATCATAACTCTGAATCTACTGCGCCTACATCATAACTCGGAATCTAACTCGGAATCTACTGCGCCTACATTATAACTCGGATTCTACTGTGCATACATCATAACTCGGAATCTAACTCGGAATCTACTGCGCCTAAATCATAACTCGGAATCTACTGCGCCTACATCATAACTCGGAATCTACTCTGCCTACATCATAACTCGGAATCTAACTCGGAATCTACTTCGCCTACATCATAACTCGGAATCTAACTCGGAATCTACTGTGCCTACATCATAACTCGGAATCTAACTCGGAATCTACTGCGCCTACATCATAACTCTGAATCTACTGCACCTACATCATAACTCGGAATCTACTGCGCCTACATCATAACTCGGAATCTAACTCGGAATCTACTGCGCCTACATCATAACTAGGAATCTACTGCGCCTACACCATAACTCGGAATCTACTGCGCCTACATCATAACTCGGAATCTACTGCGCCTACATCATATCTCGGAATCTAACTCGGAATCTACTGCGCCTACATCATAACTCGGAATCTACTGCGCCTACATCATAACTCGGAATCTAACTCGGAATCTACTGCGCCTACATCATAACTCGGAATCTACTGCACCTACATCATAACTCGGAATCTACTGCGCCTACATCATAACTCGGAATCTACTGTGCCTACATCATATCTCGGAATCTAACTCGGAATCTACTGCGCCTACATCATAACTCGGAATCTATCTCGGAATCTACTGCGCCTACATCATAACTCGGAATCTACTGCGCCTACATCATAACTCGGAATCTAACTCGGAATCTACTGCGCCTACATCATAACTCGGAATCTACTGCGCCTACATCATAACTCGGAATCTAACTCGGAATCTACTTCGCCTACATCATAACTCGGAATCTAACTCAGAATCTACTGTGCCTACGTCATAACTCGGAATCTAACTCGGAATCTACTGCGCCTACATCATAACTCGGAATCTAACTCGGAATCTACTGCGCCTACATCATAACTCGGAATCTAACTCGGAATCTACTGCGCCTACATCATAACTCGGAATCTACTGCGCCTACATCATAACTCGGAATCTAACTCAGAATCTACTGCGCCTAAATCATAACTCGGAATCTACTGCGCCTACATCATAACTCGGAATCTACTGTGAATACATCATAACTCGGAATCTAACTCGGAATCTACTTCGCCAACATCATAACTCGGAATCTATCTCGGAATCTACTGTGCCTACATCATAACTCGGAATCTAACTCGGAATCTACTGCGCCTACATCATAACTCGGAATCTACTGCACCTACATCATAACTCGGAATCTACTGCGCCTACATCATAACTCGGAATCTAACTCGGAATCTACTGCGCCTACATCATAACTCGGAATCTACTGTGCCTACATCATATCTCGGAATCTAACTCGGAATCTACTGCGCCTACATCATATCTCAAAATCTAACTCGGAATCTACTGCGCCTACATCATAACTAGGAATCTACTGCGCCTACATCTTAACTCGGAATCTACTGCGCCTAAATCATAACTCGGAATCTAACTCGGAATCGACTGCGCCTACATCATAACTCGGAATCTACTGCGCCTACATCATAACTCGGAATCTACTGTGCCTACATCATATCTCGGAATCTAACTCGGAATCTACTGTGCCTACATCATAACTCGGAATCTAACTCGGAATCTACTGCGCCTACATCATAACTCGGAATCTAACTCGGAATCTACTGCGCCTACATCATAACTCGGAATCTACTGCTCCTACATCATAACTCGGAATCTAACTCGGAATCTACTGCGCCTACATCATAACTCGGAATCTACTGCGCCTACATCATAACTCGGAATCTAACTCGGAATCTACTGCGCCTACATCATAACTCGGAATCTACTGCGCCTACATCATAACTCGGAATCTACTGCGCCTACATCATAACTCGGAATCTACTGTGCCTACATCATATCTCGGAATCTAACTCGGAATCTACTGTGCCTACATCATAACTCGGAATCTAACTCGGAATCTACTGCACCTACATCATAACTCGGAATCTAACTCGGAATCTACTGCGCCTACATCATAACTCGGAATCTACTGCTCCTACATCATAACTCGGAATCTAACTCGGAATCTACTGCGCCTACATCATAACTCGGAATCTACTGCGCCTACATCATAACTCGGAATCTAACTCGGAATCTACTGCGCCTACATCATAACTCGGAATCTACTGCGCCTACATCATAACTCGGAATCTACTGCGCCTACATCATAACTCGGAATCTAACTCGGAATCTACTGCGCCTACATCATAACTCGGAATCTACTGCGCCTACATCATAACTCGGAATCTAACTCGGAATCTACTGCGCCTACATCATAACTCGGAATCTACTGCGCCTTCATCATAACTCGTTATCTACTGCGCCTACAACATAACTCGGAATCTAACTCGGAATCTACTGCGCCTACATCATAACTCGGAATCTACTGCGCCTACATCATAACTCGGAATCTACTGCGCCTATATCATAACTCGGAATCTAACTCGGAATCTACTGCGCCTACATCATAACTCGGAATCTACTGCGCCTACATCATAACTCGGAATCTAACTCGGAATCTACTGCGCCTACATCATAACTCGGAATCTAACTCGGAATCTACTGCGCCTACATCATAACTCGGAATCTAACTCGGAATCTACTGCGCCTACATCATAACTCGGAATCTAACTCGGAATCTACTGCGCCTACATCATAACTCGGAATCTACTGCGCCTACATCATAACTCGGAATCTAACTCGGAATCTACTGCGCCTACATCAAAACTCGGAATCTACTGCGCCTACATCATAACTCGGAATCTACTGCGCCTACATCATAACTCGGAATCTAACTCGGAATCCTCTGCGCCTACATCATAACTCGGAATCTAACTCGGAATCTACTGCGCCTACATCGTAACTCGGAATCTACTGCGCCTACATCATAACTCGGAATCTAACTCGGAATCTAGTGCGCCTACATCATAACTCGGAATCTACTGCGCCTACATCATAACTCGGAATCTACTGCGCCTACATCATAACTCGGAATCTAACTCTGAATCTACTGCGCCTACATCATAACTCGGAATCTAACTCGGAATCTACTGCCCCTACATTATAACTCGGAATCTACTGTGCATACATCATAACTCGGAATCTAACTCGGAATCTACTGCGCCTAAATCATAACTCGGAATCTACTGCGCCTACATCATAACTCGGAATCTACTGCGCCTTCATCATAACTCGTTATCTACTGCGCCTACAACATAACTCGGAATCTAACTCGGAATCTACTGCGCCTACATCATAACTCGGAATCTACTGCGCCTACATCATAACTCGGAATCTACTGCGCCTATATCATAACTCGGAATCTAACTCGGAATCTACTGCGCCTACATCATAACTCGGAATCTACTGCGCCTACATCATAACTCGGAATCTAACTCGGAATCTACTGCGCCTACATCATAACTCGGAATCTAACTCGGAATCTACTGCGCCTACATCATAACTCGGAATCTAACTCGGAATCTACTGCGCCTACATCATAACTCGGAATCTAACTCGGAATCTACTGCGCCTACATCATAACTCGGAATCTACTGCGCCTACATCATAACTCGGAATCTAACTCGGAATCTACTGCGCCTACATCAAAACTCGGAATCTACTGCGCCTACATCATAACTCGGAATCTACTGCGCCTACATCATAACTCGGAATCTAACTCGGAATCCTCTGCGCCTACATCATAACTCGGAATCTAACTCGGAATCTACTGCGCCTACATCGTAACTCGGAATCTACTGCGCCTACATCATAACTCGGAATCTAACTCGGAATCTAGTGCGCCTACATCATAACTCGGAATCTACTGCGCCTACATCATAACTCGGAATCTACTGCGCCTACATCATAACTCGGAATCTAACTCTGAATCTACTGCGCCTACATCATAACTCGGAATCTAACTCGGAATCTACTGCCCCTACATTATAACTCGGAATCTACTGTGCATACATCATAACTCGGAATCTAACTCGGAATCTACTGCGCCTAAATCATAACTCGGAATCTACTGCGCCTACATCATAACTCGGAATCTACTGTGCCTACATCATAACTCGGAATCTAACTCGGAATCTACTTCGCCTACATCATAACTCGGAATCTAACTCGGAATCTACTGTACCTACATCATAACTCGGAATCTAACTCGGAATCTACTGCGCCTACATCATAACTCTGAATCTACTGCACCTCCATCATAACTCGGAATCTACTGCGCCTACATCATAACTCGGAATCTAACTCCGAATCTACTGAAACTACATCATAACTAGGAATCTACTGCGCCTACATCATAACTCGGAATCTACTGCGCCTACATCATAACTCGGAATCTACTGCGCCTACATCATATCTCGGAATCTAACTCGGAATCTACTGCGCCTACATCATAACTCGGAATCTACTGCGCCTACATCATAACTCGGAATCTACTGCGCCTACATCATAACTCGGAATCTAACTCGGAATCTACTGCGCCTACATCATAACTCGGAATCTACTGCACCTACATCATAACTCGGAATCTACTACGCCTACATCATAACTCGGAATCTACTGTGCCTACATCATATCTCGGAATCTAACTCGGAATCTACTGCGCCTACATCATAACTCGGAATCTAACTCGGAATCTACTGCGCCTACATCATAACTCGGAATCTACTGCGCCTACATCATAACTCGGAATCTAACTCGGAATCTACTGCGCCTACATCATAACTCGGAATCTACTGCGCCTACATCATATCTCGGAATCTAACTCGGAATCTACTGCGCCTACATCATAACTCGGAATCTACTGCGCCTACATCATAACTCGGAATCTACTGCGCCTACATCATAACTCGGAATCTAACTCGGAATCTACTGCGCCTACATCATAACTCGGAATCTACTGCACCTACATCATAACTCGGAATCTACTGCGCCTACATCATAACTCGGAATCTACTGTGCCTACATCATATCTCGGAATCTAACTCGGAATCTACTGCGCCTACATCATAACTCGGAATCTATCTCGGAATCTACTGCGCCTACATCATAACTCGGAATCTACTGCGCCTACATCATAACTCGGAATCTAACTCGGAATCTACTGCGCCTACATCATAACTCGGAATCTACTGCGCCTACATCATAACTCGGAATCTAACTCGGAATCTACTTCGCCTACATCATAACTCGGAATCTAACTCAGAATCTACTGTGCCTACGTCATAACTCGGAATCTAACTCGGAATCTACTGCGCCTACATCATAACTTGGAATCTACTGCGCCTACATCATAACTCGGAATCTACTGCGCCTACATCATAACTCGGAATCTAACTCGGAATCTACTGCACCTACATCATAACTCGGAATCTACTGCGCCTACATCATAACTCGGAATCTAACTCGGAATCTACTGCGCCTACATCATAACTCGGAATCTACTGCGCCTACATCATAACACGGAATCTACTGCGCCTACATCATAACTCGGAATCTAACTCGGAATCTACTGCGCCTACATCATAACTCGGAATCTACTGCGCCTACATCATAACTCTGAATCTAACTCGGAATCTACTGCGCCTACATCATAACTCGGAATCTACTGCGCCTTCATCATAACTCGTTCTCTACTGCGCCTACAACATAACTCGGAATCTAACTCGGAATCTACTGCGCCTACATCATAACTCGAAATCTAACTCGGAATCTACTGCGCCTACATCATAACTCGGAATCTACTGCGCCTATATCATAACTCGGAATCTAACTCGGAATCTACTGCGCCTACATCATAACTCGGAATCTACTGCGCCTACATCATAACTCGGAATCTAACTCGGAATCTACTGCGCCTACATCATAACTCGGAATCTAACTCGGAATCTACTGCGCCTACATCATAACTCGGAATCTAACTCGGAATCTACTGCGCCTACATCATAACTCGGAATCTAACTCGGAATCTACTGCGCCTACATCATAACTCGGAATCTACTGCGCCTACATCATAACTCGGAATCTAACTCGGAATCTACTGCGCCTACATCAAAACTCGGAATCTACTGCGCCTACATCATAACTCGGAATCTACTGCGCCTACATCATAACTCGGAATCTAACTCGGAATCCTCTGCGCCTACATCATAACTCGGAATCTAACTCGGAATCTACTGCGCCTACATCATAACTCGGAATCTACTGCGCCTACATCATAACTCGGAATCTAACTCGGAATCTACTGCGCCTACATCATAACTCGGAATCTACTGCGCCTACATCATAACTCGGAATCTACTGCGCCTACATCATAACTCGGAATCTAACTCTGAATCTACTGCGCCTACATCATAACTCGGAATCTAACTCGGAATCTACTGCGCCTACATTATAACTCGGAATCTACTGTGCATACATCATAACTCGGAATCTAACTCGGAATCTACTGCGCCTAAATCATAACTCGGAATCTACTGCGCCTACATCATAACTCGGAATCTACTGTGCCTACATCATAACTCGGAATCTAACTCGAAATGTACTGCGCCTACATCATAACTCGGAATCTAACTCGGAATCTACTGTGCCTACATCATAACTCGGAATCTAACTCGGAATCTACTGCGCCTACATCATAACTCTGAATCTACTGCACCTACATCATAACTCGGAATCTACTGCGCCTACATCATAACTCGGAATCTAACTCGGAATCTACTGCGCCTACACCATAACTCGGAATCTACTGCGCCTACATCATAACTCGGAATCTACTGCGCCTACATCATATCTCGGAATCTAACTCGGAATCTACTGCGCCTACATCATAACTCGGAATCTACTGCGCCTACATCATAACTCGGAATCTAACTCGGAATCTACTGCGTCTACATCATAACTCGGAATATACTGCACCTACATCATAACTCGGAATCTACTGCGCCTACATCATAACTCGGAATCTACTGTGCCTACATCATAACTCGGAATCTATCTCGGAATCTACTGCGCCTACATCATAACTCGGAATCTACTGCGCCTACATCATAACTCGGAATCTAACTTGGAATTTACTGCGCCTACATCATAACTCGGAATCTACTGCGCCTACGTCATAACTCGGAATCTAACTCGGAATCTACTGCGCCTACATCATAACTTGGAATCTACTGCGCCTACATCATAACTCGGAATCTACTGCGCCTACATCATAACTCGGAATCTAACTCGGAATCTACTGCACCTACATCATAACTCGGAATCTACTGCGCCTACATCATAACTCGGAATATAACTCGGATTCTACTGCGCCTACATCATAACTCGGAATCTACTGCGCCTACATCATAACTCGGAATCTAACTCGGAATCTACTGCGCCTACATCATAACTCGGAATCTACTGCGCCTACATCATAACTCGGAATCTAACTCAGAATCTACTGCGCCTAAATCATAACTCGGAATCTACTGCGCCTACATGATAACTCGGAATCTACTGTGAATACATCATAACTCGGAATCTAACTCGGAATCTACTGCGCCTACATCATAACTCGGAATCTACTGCGCCTACATCATAACTCTGAATCTAACTCGGAATCTACTGCGCCTACATCATAACTCGGAATCTACTGCGCCTTCATCATAACTCGTTCTCTACTGCGCCTACAACATAACTCGGAATCTAACTCGGAATCTACTGCGCCTACATCATAACTCGAAATCTAACTCGGAATCTACTGCGCCTACATCATAACTCGGAATCTACTGCGCCTATATCATAACTCGGAATCTAACTCGGAATCTACTGCGCCTACATCATAACTCGGAATCTACTGCGCCTACATCATAACTCGGAATCTAACTCGGAATCTACTGCGCCTACATCATAACTCGGAATCTAACTCGGAATCTACTGCGCCTACATCATAACTCGGAATCTAACTCGGAATCTACTGCGCCTACATCATAACTCGGAATCTAACTCGGAATCTACTGCGCCTACATCATAACTCGGAATCTACTGCGCCTACATCATAACTCGGAATCTAACTCGGAATCTACTGCGCCTACATCAAAACTCGGAATCTACTGCGCCTACATCATAACTCGGAATCTACTGCGCCTACATCATAACTCGGAATCTAACTCGGAATCCTCTGCGCCTACATCATAACTCGGAATCTAACTCGGAATCTACTGCGCCTACATCATAACTCGGAATCTACTGCGCCTACATCATAACTCGGAATCTAACTCGGAATCTACTGCGCCTACATCATAACTCGGAATCTACTGCGCCTACATCATAACTCGGAATCTACTGCGCCTACATCATAACTCGGAATCTAACTCTGAATCTACTGCGCCTACATCATAACTCGGAATCTAACTCGGAATCTACTGCGCCTACATTATAACTCGGAATCTACTGTGCATACATCATAACTCGGAATCTAACTCGGAATCTACTGCGCCTAAATCATAACTCGGAATCTACTGCGCCTACATCATAACTCGGAATCTACTGTGCCTACATCATAACTCGGAATCTAACTCGAAATGTACTGCGCCTACATCATAACTCGGAATCTAACTCGGAATCTACTGTGCCTACATCATAACTCGGAATCTAACTCGGAATCTACTGCGCCTACATCATAACTCTGAATCTACTGCACCTACATCATAACTCGGAATCTACTGCGCCTACATCATAACTCGGAATCTAACTCGGAATCTACTGCGCCTACACCATAACTCGGAATCTACTGCGCCTACATCATAACTCGGAATCTACTGCGCCTACATCATATCTTGGAATCTAACTCGGAATCTACTGCGCCTACATCATAACTCGGAATCTACTGCGCCTACATCATAACTCGGAATCTAACTCGGAATCTACTGCGTCTACATCATAACTCGGAATATACTGCACCTACATCATAACTCGGAATCTACTGCGCCTACATCATAACTCGGAATCTACTGTGCCTACATCATAACTCGGAATCTATCTCGGAATCTACTGCGCCTACATCATAACTCGGAATCTACTGCGCCTACATCATAACTCGGAATCTAACTTGGAATTTACTGCGCCTACATCATAACTCGGAATCTACTGCGCCTACGTCATAACTCGGAATCTAACTCGGAATCTACTGCGCCTACATCATAACTTGGAATCTACTGCGCCTACATCATAACTCGGAATCTACTGCGCCTACATCATAACTCGGAATCTAACTCGGAATCTACTGCACCTACATCATAACTCGGAATCTACTGCGCCTACATCATAACTCGGAATATAACTCGGATTCTACTGCGCCTACATCATAACTCGGAATCTACTGCGCCTACATCATAACTCGGAATCTAACTCGGAATCTACTGCGCCTACATCATAACTCGGAATCTACTGCGCCTACATCATAACTCGGAATCTAACTCAGAATCTACTGCGCCTAAATCATAACTCGGAATCTACTGCGCCTACATGATAACTCGGAATCTACTGTGAATACATCATAACTCGGAATCTAACTCGGAATCTACTGCGCCTACATCATAACTCGGAATCTACTGCGCCTACATCATAACTCGGAATCTAACTCGGAATCTACTGCGCCTACATCATAACTCGGAATCTACTGCGCCTACATCATAACTCGGAATCTACTGCGCCTACATCATAACTCGGAATCTAACTCTGAATCTACTGCGCCTACATCATAACTCGGAATCTAACTCGGAATCTACTGCGCCTACATTATAACTCGGAATCTACTGTGCATACATCATAACTCGGAATCTAACTCGGAATCTACTGCGCCTAAATCATAACTCGGAATCTACTGCGCCTACATCATAACTCGGAATCTACTGTGCCTACATCATAACTCGGAATCTAACTCGAAATGTACTTCGCCTACATCATAACTCGGAATCTAACTCGGAATCTACTGTGCCTACATCATAACTCGGAATCTAACTCGGAATCTACTGCGCCTACATCATAACTCTGAATCTACTGCACCTACATCATAACTCGGAATCTACTGCGCCTACATCATAACTCGGAATCTAACTCGGAATCTACTGCGCCTACACCATAACTCGGAATCTACTGCGCCTACATCATAACTCGGAATCTACTGCGCCTACATCATATCTCGGAATCTAACTCGGAATCTACTGCGCCTACATCATAACTCGGAATCTACTGCGCCTACATCATAACTCGGAATCTAACTCGGAATCTACTGCGTCTACATCATAACTCGGAATATACTGCACCTACATCATAACTCGGAATCTACTGCGCCTACATCATAACTCGGAATCTACTGTGCCTACATCATAACTCGGAATCTATCTCGGAATCTACTGCGCCTACATCATAACTCGGAATCTACTGCGCCTACATCATAACTCGGAATCTAACTCGGAATTTACTGCGCCTACATCATAACTCGGAATCTACTGCGCCTACGTCATAACTCGGAATCTAACTCGGAATCTACTGCGCCTACATCATAACTTGGAATCTACTGCGCCTACATCATAACTCGGAATCTACTGCGCCTACATCATAACTCGGAATCTAACTCGGAATCTACTGCACCTACATCATAACTCGGAATCTACTGCGCCTACATCATAACTCGGAATATAACTCGGATTCTACTGCGCCTACATCATAACTCGGAATCTACTGCGCCTACATCATAAATCGGAATCTAACTCGGAATCTACTGCGCCTACATCATAACTCGGAATCTACTGCGCCTACATCATAACTCGGAATCTAACTCAGAATCTACTGCGCCTAAATCATAACTCGGAATCTACTGCGCCTACATGATAACTCGGAATCTACTGTGAATACATCATAACTCGGAATCTAACTCGGAATATACTTCGCCAACATCATAACTCGGAATCTATCTCGGAATCTACTGTGCCTACATCATAACTCGGAATCTAACTCGGAATCTACTGCGCCTACATCATAACTCGGAATCTACTGCACCTACATCATAACTCGGAATCTACTGCGCCTACATCATAACTCGGAATCTAACTCGGAATCTACTGCGCCTACATCATAACTCGGAATCTACTGCGCCTACATCATAACTCGGAATCTACTGCGCCTACATCATATCTCAAAATCTAACTCGGAATCTACTGCGCCTACATCATAACTCGGAATCTACTTCGCCTACATCATAACTCGGAATCTAACTCAGAATCTACTGTGCCTACGTCATAACTCGGAATCTAACTCGGAATCTACTGCGCCTACATCATAACTCGGAATCTACTGCGCCTACATCATAACTCGGAATCTAACTCGGAATCTACTGCGCCTACATCATAACTCGGAATCTACTGCGCCTTCATCATAACTCGTTATCTACTGCGCCTACAACATAACTCGGAATCTAACTCGGAATCTACTGCGCCTACATCATAACTCGAAATCTAACTCGGAATCTACTGCGCCTACATCATAACTCGGAATCTACTGCGCCTATATCATAACTCGGAATCTAACTCGGAATCTACTGCGCCTACATCATAACTCGGAATCTACTGCGCCTACATCATAACTCGGAATCTAACTCGGAATCTACTGCGCCTACATCATAACTCGGAATCTACTGCGCCTTCATCATAACTCGTTATCTACTGCGCCTACAACATAACTCGGAATCTAACTCGGAATCTACTGCGCCTACATCATAACTCGAAATCTAACTCGGAATCTACTGCGCCTACATCATAACTCGGAATCTACTGCGCCTATATCATAACTCGGAATCTAACTCGGAATCTACTGCGCCTACATCATAACTCGGAATCTACTGCGCCTACATCATAACTCGGAATCTAACTCGGAATCTACTGCGCCTATATCATAACTCGGAATCTAACTCGGAATCTACTGCGCCTACATCATAACTCGGAATCTACTGCGCCTACATCATAACTCGGAATCTACTGCGCCTACATCATAACTCGGAATCTAACTCGGAATCTACTGCGCCTACATAATAACTCGGAATCTAACTCGGAATCTACTGCGCCTACATCATAACTCGGAATCTACTGTGCATACATCATAACTCGGAATCTAACTCGGAATCTACTGCGCCTAAATCATAACTCGGAATCTACTGCGCCTACATCATAACTCGGAATCTACTGTGCCTACATCATAACTCGGAATCTAACTCGGAATCTACTTCGCCTACATCATAACTCGGAATCTAACTCGGAATCTACTGCGCCTACATCATAACTCGGAATCTAACTCGGAATCTACTGCGCCTACATCATAACTCGGAATCTAACTCGGAATCTACTGCGCCTACATCATAACTCGGAATCTACTGCGCCTACATCATAACTCGGAATCTAACTCGGAATCTACTGCGCCTACATCAAAACTCGGAATCTACTGCGCCTACATCATAACTCGGAATCTAACTCGGAATCCTCTGCGCCTACATCATAACTCGGAATCTAACTCGGAATCTACTGCGCCTACATCATAACTCGGAATCTACTGCGCCTACATCATAACTCGGAATCTAACTCGGAATCTACTGCGCCTACATCATAACTCGGAATCTACTGCGCCTACCTCATAACTCTGAATCTAACTCGGAATCTACTGCGCCTACATCATAACTCGGAATCTACTGCGCCTACATCATAACTCGGAATCTAACTCGGAATCTACTGCGCCTACATCATAACTCGGAATCTACTGCGCCTACATCATAACTCGGAATCTAACTCGGAATCTATTGCGCCTACATCATAACTCGGAATCTATCTCGGAATCTACTGCGCCTACATCATAACTCGGAATCTACTGCGCCTACATCATAACTCGGAATCTAACTCGGAATCTACTGCGCCTACATCTTAACTCGGAATCTACTGCGCCTACATCATATCTCGGAATCTAACTCGGAATCTACTGCGCCTACATCATAACTCGGAATCTACTGCGCCTACATCTTAACTCGGAATCTACTGCGCCTACATCATAACTCGGAATCTAACTCGGAATCTACTGCGCCTACATCATAACTCGGAATCTACTGCGCCTACATCATAACTCGGAATCTACTGCGCCTACATCATAACTCGGAATCTAACTCGGAATCTACTGCGCCTACATCATAACTCGGTATCTACTGCGCCTACATCATATCTCGGAATCTAACTCGGAATCTACTGCGCCTACATCATAACTCGGAATCTACTGCGCCTAAATCTTAACTCGGAATCTACTGCGCCTAAATCATAACTCGGAATCTAACTCGGAATCTACTGCGCCTACATCATAACTCGGAATCTACTGCGCCGACATCATAACTCGGAATCTACTGTGCCTACATCATATCTTGGAATCTAACTCGGAATCTACTGCGCCTACATCATAACTCGGAATCTAACTCGGAATCTACTGCGCCTACATAATAACTCGGAATCTAACTCGGAATCTACTGCGCCTACATCATAACTCGGAATCTACTGCGCCTACATCATAACTCGGAATCTAACTCGGAATCTACTGCGCCTACATCATAACACGGAATCTACTGCGCCTACATCATAACTCGGAATCTAACTCGGAATCTACTGCGCCTACATCATAACTCGGAATCTACTGCGCCTACATCATAACTCGGAATCTACTGCACCTACATCGTAACTCGGAATCTAACTCGGAATCTACTGCGCCTACATCATAACTCGGAATCTACTGCGCCTACATCATAACTCGGAATCTAACTCGGAATCTACTGCGCCTACATCATAGCTCGGAATCTAACTCGGAATCTACTGCGCCTACATCATAACTCGGAATCCAACTCGGAATCTACTGCGCCTACATCATAACTCGGAATCTACTGCGCCTACATCATAACTCGGAATCTACTGCGCCTACAACATAACTCGGAATCTAACTCGGAATCTACTGCGCCTACATCATAACTCGAAATCTAACTCGGAATCTACTGCGCCTACATCATAACTCGGAATCTACTGCGCCTATATCATAACTCGGAATCTAACTCGGAATCTACTGCGCCTACATCATAACTCGGAATCTACTGCGCCTTCATCATAACTCGGAATCTAACTCGGAATCTACTGCGCCTACATCATAACTCGGAATCTAACTCGGAATCTACTGCGCCTACATCATAACTCGGAATCTAACTCGGAATCTACTGCGCCTACATCATAACTCGGAATCTAACTCGGAATCTACTGCGCCTACATCACAACTCGGAATCTACTGCGCCTACATCATAACTCGGAATCTAACTCGGAATCTACTGCGCCTACATCAAAACTCGGAATCTACTGCGCCTACATCATAACTCGGAATCTAACTCGGAATCCTCTGCGCCTACATCATAACTCGGAATCTAACTCGGAATCTACTGCGCCTACATCATAACTCGGAATCTACTGCGCCTACATCATAACTCGGAATCTAACTCGGAATCTACTGCGCCTACATCATAACTCGGAATCTACTGCGCCTACCTCATAACTCTGAATCTAACTCGGAATCTACTGCGCCTACATCATAACTCGGAATCTACTGCGCCTACATCATAACTCGGAATCTAACTCGGAATCTACTGCGCCTACATCATAACTCGGAATCTACTGCGCCTACATCATAACTCGGAATCAAACTCGGAATCCTCTGCGCCTACATCATAACTCGGAATCTATCTCGGAATCTACTGCGCCTACATCATAACTCGGAATCTACTGCGCCTACATCATAACTCGGAATCTAACTCGGAATCTACTGCGCCTACATCTTAACTCGGAATCTACTGCGCCTACATCATATCTCGGAATCTAACTCGGAATCTACTGCGCCTACATCATAACTCGGAATCTACTGCGCCTACATCTTAACTCGGAATCTACTGCGCCTACATCATAACTCGGAATCTAACTCGGAATCTACTGCGTCTACATCATAACTCGGAATCTACTGCGCCTACATCATAACTCGGAATCTACTGCGCCTACATCATAACTCGGAATCTAACTCGGAATCTACTGCGCCTACATCATAACTCGGTATCTACTGCGCCTACATCATATCTCGGAATCTAACTCGGAATCTACTGCGCCTACATCATAACTCGGAATCTACTGCGCCTAAATCTTAACTCGGAATCTACTGCGCCTAAATCATAACTAATAATCTAACTCGGAATCTACTGCGCCTACATCATAACTCGGAATCTACTGCGCCGACATCATAACTCGGAATCTACTGTGCCTACATCATATCTTGGAATCTAACTCGGAATCTACTGCGCCTACATCATAACTCGGAATCTAACTCGGAATCTACTGCGCCTACATAATAACTCGGAATCTAACTCGGAATCTACTGCGCCTACATCATAACTCGGAATCTACTGCGCCTACATCATAACTCGGAATCTAACTCGGAATCTACTGCGCCTACATCATAACACGGAATCTACTGCGCCTACATCATTACTCGGAATCTAACTCGGAATCTACTGCGCCTACATCATAACTCGGAATCTACTGCGCCTACATCATAACTCGGAATCTACTGCACCTACATCGTAACTCGGAATCTAACTCGGAATCTACTGCGCCTACATCATAACTCGGAATCTACTGCGCCTACATCATAACTCGGAATCTAACTCGGAATCTACTGCGCCTACATCATAACTCGGAATCTACTGCGCCTTCATCATAACTCGTTATCTAATGCGCCTACAACATAACTCGGAATCTAACTCGGAATCTACTGCGCCTACATCATAACTCGAAATCTAACTCGGAATCTACTGCGCCTACATCATAACTCGGAATCTACTGCGCCTATATCATAACTCGGAATCTAACTCGGAATCTACTGCGCCTACATCATAACTCGGAATCTACTGCGCCTACATCATAACTCGGAATCTAACTCGGAATCTACTGCGCCTACATCATAACTCGGAATCTAACTCGGAATCTACTGCGCCTACATCATAACTCTGAATCTAACTCGGAATCTACTGCGCCTACATCATAACTCGGAATCTACTGCGCCTACATCATAACTCGGAATCTAACTCGGAATCTACTGCGCCTACATCATAACTCGGAATCTACTGCGCCTACATCATAACTCGCAATCTACTGCGCCTACATCATAACTCGGAATCTAACTCGGAATCCTCTGCGCCTACATCATAACTCGGAATCTAACTCGGAATCTACTGCGCCTACATCATAACTCGGAATCTACTGCGCCTACATCATAACTCGGAATCTAACTCGGAATCTACTGCGCCTACATCATAACTCGGACTCTACTGCGCCTACATCATAACTCGGAATCTAACTCGGAATCTACTGCGCCTACATCATAACTCGGAATCTACTGCGCCTACATCATAACTCGGAATCTAACTCAGAATCTACTGCGCCTACATCATAACTCAGAATCTACTGCGCCTACATCATAACTCGGAATCTAACTCGGAATCTACTGCGCCTACATCATAACTCGGAATCTACTGCGCCTACATCATAACTCGGAATCTAACTCGGAATCTACTGCGCCTACATCATAACTCGGAATCTACTGCGCCTACATCATAACTCGGAATCTAACTCGGAATCTACTTCGCCTACATCATAACTCGGAATCTAACTCGGAATCTACTGTGCCTACGTCATAACTCGGAATCTAACTCGGAATCTACTGCGCCTACATCATAACTTGGAATCTACTGTGCCTACATCATAACTCGGAATCTACTGCGCCTACATCATAACTCTGAATCTAACACGGAATCTACTGCACCTACATCATAACTCGGAATCTACTGCGCCTACATCATAACTCGGAATATAACTCGGATTCTACTGCGCCTACATCATAACTCGGAATCTACTGCGCCTACATCATAACTCGGAATCTAACTCGGAATCTACTTCGCCTACATCATAACTCGGAATCTAACTCGGAATCTACTGCGCCTACATCATAACTCGGAATCTACTGCGCCTACATCATAACTCGGAATCTAACTCAGAATCTACTGCGCCTAAATCATAACTCGGAATCTACTGCGCCTACATCATAACTCGGAATCTACTGTGCCTACATCATAACTCGGAATCTAACTCGGAATCTACTGCGCCTACATCATAACTCGGAATCTACTGCACCTACATCATAACTCGGAATCTACTGCGCCTACATCATAACTCGGAATCTACTGCGCCTACATCATAACTCTGAATCTAACTCGGAATCTACTGCGCCTACATCATAACTCGGAATCTACTGTGCATACATCATATCTCGGAATCTAACTCTCAATCTACTGCGCCTATATCATAACTCGGAATCTACTGCGCCTACATCATAACTCGGAATCTACTGCGCTTACATCATAACTCGGAATCTACTGCGCCTACATCATAACTCGGAATCTACTGCGCCTACATCATAACTCGGAATCTAACTCGGAATCTACTGCGCCTACATCATAACTCGGAATCTACTGCGCCTACATCATAACTCGGAATCTAACTCGGAATCTACTGCGCCTACATCATAACTCGGAATCTACTGCGCCTACATCATAACTCGGAATCTACTGCGCCTACATCATAACTCGGAATCTAACTCGGAATCTACTGCGCCTACATCATAACTCGGAATCCACTGGGCCTACATCATAACTCGGAATCTACTGCACCTACATCATAACTCGGAATCTAACTCGGAATCTACTGCGCCTACATCATAACTCGGAATCTACTGCGCCTATATCATAACTCGGAATCTAACTCGGAATCTACTGCGCCTACACCATAACTCGGAATCTACTGCGCCTTCATCATAACTCGTTATCTACTGCGCCTACAACATAACTCGGAATCTAACTCGGAATCTACTGCGCCTACATCATAACTCGAAATCTAACTCGGAATCTACTGCGCCTACATCATAACTCGGAATCTACTGCGCCTATATCAGAACTCGGAATCTAACTCGGAATCTACTGCGCCTACATCATAACTCGGAATCTACTGCGCCTACATCATAACTCGGAATCTAACTCGGAATCTACTGCGCCTACATCATAACTCAGAATCTAACTCGGAATCTACTGCGCCTACATCATAACTCGGAATCTAACTCGGAATCTACTGCGCCTACATCATAACTCGGAATCTAACTCGGAATCTACTGCGCCTACATCATAACTCGGAATCTACTGCGCCTACATCATAACTCGGAATCTAACTCGGAATCTACTGCGCCTACATCAAATCTCGGAATCTACTGCGCCTACATCATAACTCGGAATCTACTGCGCCTACATCATAACTCGGAATCTAACTCGGAATCCTCTGCGCCTACATCATAACTCGGAATCTAACTCGGAATCTACTGCGCCTACATCATAACTCGGAATCTACTGCGCCTACATCATAACTCGGAATCTAACTCGGAATCTACTGCGCCTACATCATAACTCGGAATCTACTGCGCCTACATCATAACTCGGAATCTAACTCGGAATCTACTGCGCCTACATCATAACTCGGAATCTACTGCGCCTACATCATAACTCGGAATCTACTGCGCCTACATCATAACTCGGAATCTAACTCGGAATCCTCTGCGCCTACATCATAACTCGGAATCTAACTCGGAATCTACTGCGCCTACATCATAACTCGGAATCTACTGCGCCTACATCATAACTCGGAATCTAACTCGGAATCTACTGCGCCTACATCATAACTCGGAATCTACTGCGCCTACATCATAACTCGGAATCTAACTCGGAATCTACTGCGCCTACATCATAACTCGGAATCTACTGCGCCTACATCATAACTCGGAATCTAACTCGGAATCTACTGCGCCTACATCATAACTCGGACTCTACTGCGCCTACATCATAACTCGGAATCTAACTCGGAATCTACTGCGCCTACATCATAACTCGGAATCTACTGCGCCTACATCATAACTCGGAATCTAACTCAGAATCTACTGCGCCTACATCATAACTCAGAATCTACTGCGCCTACATCATAACTCGGAATCTAACTCGGAATCTACTGCGCCTACATCATAACTCGGAATCTAGTGCGCCTACATCATAACTCGGAATCTAACTCGGAATCTACTGCGCCTACATCATAACTCGGAATCTACTGCGCCTACATCATAACTCGGAATCTAACTCGGAATCTACTTCGCCTACATCATAACTCGGAATCTAACTCGGAATCTACTGTGCCTACGTCATAACTCGGAATCTAACTCGGAATCTACTGCGCCTACATCATAACTTGGAATCTACTGTGCCTACATCATAACTCGGAATCTACTGCGCCTACATCATAACTCTGAATCTAACACGGAATCTACTGCACCTACATCATAACTCGGAATCTACTGCGCCTACATCATAACTCGGAATATAACTCGGATTCTACTGCGCCTACATCATAACTCGGAATCTACTGCGCCTACATCATAACTCGGAATCTAACTCGGAATCTACTTCGCCTACATCATAACTCGGAATCTAACTCGGAATCTACTGCGCCTACATCATAACTCGGAATCTACTGCGCCTACATCATAACTCGGAATCTAACTCGGAATCTACTGCGCCTACATCAAAACTCGGAATCTACTGCGCCTACATCATAACTCGGAATCTACTGCGCCTACATCATAACTCGGAATCTAACTCGGAATCCTCTGCGCCTACATCATAACTCGGAATCTAACTCGGAATCTACTGCGCCTACATCATAACTCGGAATCTACTGCGCCTACATCATAACTCAGAATCTAACTCGGAATCTACTGCGCCTACATCATAACTCGGAATCTACTGCGCCTACATCATAACTCGGAATCTACTGCGCCTACATCATAACTCGGAATCTAACTCTGAATCTACTGCGCCTACATCATAACTCGGAATCTAACTCGGAATCTACTGCGCCTACATTATAACTCGGAATCTACTGTGCATACATCATAACTCGGAATCTAACTCGGAATCTACTGCGCCTAAATCATAACTCGGAATCTACTGCGCCTACATCATAACTCGGAATCTACTGTGCCTACATCATAACTCGGAATCTAACTCGGAATCTACTGCGCCTACCTCATAACTCTGAATCTACTGCACCTACATCATAACTCGGAATCTACTGCGCCTACATCATAACTCGGAATCTAACTCGGAATCTACTGCGCCTACATCATAACTCGGAATCTACTGCGCCTACATCATAACTCGGAATCTACTGCGCCTACATCATATCTCGGAATCTACTGCGCCTACATCATAACTCGGAATCTACTGCGCCTACATCATAACTCGGAATCTACTGCGCCTACATCATAACTCGGAATCTAACTCGGAATCTACTGCGCCTACATCATAACTCGGAATCTACTGCACCTACATCATAACTCGGAATCTACTGCGCCTACATCATAACTCGGAATCTACTGTGCCTACATCATATCTCGGAATCTAACTCGGAATCTACTGCGCCTACATCATAACTCGGAATCTATCTCGGAATCTACTGCGCCTACATCATAACTCGGAATCTACTGCGCCTACATCATAACTCGGAATCTAACTCGGAATCTACTGCGCCTACATCATAACTCGGAATCTACTGCGCCTACATCATAACTCGGAATCTAACTCGGAATCTACTTCGCCTACATCATAACTCGGAATCTAACTCAGAATCTACTGTGCCTACGTCATAACTCGGAATCTAACTCGGAATCTACTGCGCCTACATCATAACTCGGAATCTACTGCGCCTACATCATAACTCGGAATCTACTGCGCCTACATCATAACTCGGAATCTAACTCGGAATCTACTGTGCCTACATCATAACTCGGAATCTACTGCGCCTACATCATAACTCGGAATATAACTCGGATTCTACTGCGCCTACATCATAACTCGGAATCTACTGCGCCTACATCATAACTCGGAATCTAACTCGGAATCTACTGCGCCTACATCATAACTCGGAATCTAACTCGGAATCTACTGCGCCTACATCATAACTCGGAATCTACTGCGCCTACATCATAACTCGGAATCTAACTCAGAATCTACTGCGCCTAAATCATAACTCGGAATCTACTGCGCCTACATCATAACTCGGAATCTACTGTGAATACATCATAACTCGGAATCTAACTCGGAATCTACTTCGCCAACATCATAACTCGGAATCTATCTCGGAATCTACTGTGCCTACATCATAACTCGGAATCTAACTCGGAATCTACTGCGCCTACATCATAACTCGGAATCTACTGCACCTACATCATAACTCGGAATCTACTGCGCCTACATCATAACTCGGAATCTAACTCGGAATCTACTGCGCCTACATCATAACTCGGAATCTACTGCGCCTACATCATAACTCGGAATCTACTGCGCCTACATCATAACTCGGAATCTACTGCGCCTACATCATATCTCAAAATCTAACTCGGAATCTACTGCGCCTACATCATAACTCGGAATCTACTGCGCCTACATCTTAACTCGGAATCTACTGCGCCTATATCATAACTCGGAATCTAACTCGGAATCTACTGCGCCTACATCATAACTCGGAATCTACTGCGCCTACATCATAACTCGGAATCTACTGTGCCTACATCATATCTCAGAATCTAACTCGGAATCTACTGCGCCTACATCATAACTCGGAATCTAACTCGGAATCTACTGCGCCTACATCATAACTCGGAATCTACTGCGCCTACATCATAACTCGGAATCTAACTCGGAATCTACTGCGCCAACATCATAACTCGGAATCTACTGCGCCTACATCATAACTCGGAATCTACTGCGCCTACATCATAGCTCGGAATCTAACTCGGAATCTACTGCGCCTACATCATAACTCGGAATCCAACTCGGAATCTACTGCGCCTACATCATAACTCGGAATCTACTGCGCCTTCATCATAACTCGTTATCTACTGCGCCTACAACATAACTCGGAATCTAACTCGGAATCTACTGCGCCTACATCATAACTCGAAATCTAACTCGGAATCTACTGCGCCTACATCATAACTCGGAATCTACTGCGCCTATATCATAACTCGGAATCTAACTCGGAATCTACTGCGCCTACATCATAACTCGGAATCTACTGCGCCTACATCATAACTCGGAATCTAACTCGGAATCTACTGCGCCTATATCATAACTCGGAATCTAACTCGGAATCTACTGCGCCTACATCATAACTCGGAATCTACTGCGCCTACATCATAACTCGGAATCTACTGCGCCTACATCATAACTCGGAATCTAACTCGGAATCTACTGCGCCTACATAATAACTCGGAATCTAACTCGGAATCTACTGCGCCTACATCATAACTCGGAATCTACTGTGCATACATCATAACTCGGAATCTAACTCGGAATCTACTGCGCCTAAATCATAACTCGGAATCTACTGCGCCTACATCATAACTCGGAATCTACTGTGCCTACATCATAACTCGGAATCTAACTCGGAATCTACTTCGCCTACATCATAACTCGGAATCTAACTCGGAATCTACTGCGCCTACATCATAACTCGGAATCTAACTCGGAATCTACTGCGCCTACATCATAACTCGGAATCTAACTCGGAATCTACTGCGCCTACATCATAACTCGGAATCTACTGCGCCTACATCATAACTCGGAATCTAACTCGGAATCTACTGCGCCTACATCAAAACTCGGAATCTACTGCGCCTACATCATAACTCGGAATCTAACTCGGAATCCTCTGCGCCTACATCATAACTCGGAATCTAACTCGGAATCTACTGCGCCTACATCATAACTCGGAATCTACTGCGCCTACATCATAACTCGGAATCTAACTCGGAATCTACTGCGCCTACATCATAACTCGGAATCTACTGCGCCTACCTCATAACTCTGAATCTAACTCGGAATCTACTGCGCCTACATCATAACTCGGAATCTACTGCGCCTACATCATAACTCGGAATCTAACTCGGAATCTACTGCGCCTACATCATAACTCGGAATCTACTGCGCCTACATCATAACTCGGAATCTAACTCGGAATCTATTGCGCCTACATCATAACTCGGAATCTATCTCGGAATCTACTGCGCCTACATCATAACTCGGAATCTACTGCGCCTACATCATAACTCGGAATCTAACTCGGAATCTACTGCGCCTACATCTTAACTCGGAATCTACTGCGCCTACATCATATCTCGGAATCTAACTCGGAATCTACTGCGCCTACATCATAACTCGGAATCTACTGCGCCTACATCTTAACTCGGAATCTACTGCGCCTACATCATAACTCGGAATCTAACTCGGAATCTACTGCGCCTACATCATAACTCGGAATCTACTGCGCCTACATCATAACTCGGAATCTACTGCGCCTACATCATAACTCGGAATCTAACTCGGAATCTACTGCGCCTACATCATAACTCGGTATCTACTGCGCCTACATCATATCTCGGAATCTAACTCGGAATCTACTGCGCCTACATCATAACTCGGAATCTACTGCGCCTAAATCTTAACTCGGAATCTACTGCGCCTAAATCATAACTCGGAATCTAACTCGGAATCTACTGCGCCTACATCATAACTCGGAATCTACTGCGCCGACATCATAACTCGGAATCTACTGTGCCTACATCATATCTTGGAATCTAACTCGGAATCTACTGCGCCTACATCATAACTCGGAATCTAACTCGGAATCTACTGCGCCTACATAATAACTCGGAATCTAACTCGGAATCTACTGCGCCTACATCATAACTCGGAATCTACTGCGCCTACATCATAACTCGGAATCTAACTCGGAATCTACTGCGCCTACATCATAACACGGAATCTACTGCGCCTACATCATAACTCGGAATCTAACTCGGAATCTACTGCGCCTACATCATAACTCGGAATCTACTGCGCCTACATCATAACTCGGAATCTACTGCACCTACATCGTAACTCGGAATCTAACTCGGAATCTACTGCGCCTACATCATAACTCGGAATCTACTGCGCCTACATCATAACTCGGAATCTAACTCGGAATCTACTGCGCCTACATCATAGCTCGGAATCTAACTCGGAATCTACTGCGCCTACATCATAACTCGGAATCCAACTCGGAATCTACTGCGCCTACATCATAACTCGGAATCTACTGCGCCTACATCATAACTCGGAATCTACTGCGCCTACAACATAACTCGGAATCTAACTCGGAATCTACTGCGCCTACATCATAACTCGAAATCTAACTCGGAATCTACTGCGCCTACATCATAACTCGGAATCTACTGCGCCTATATCATAACTCGGAATCTAACTCGGAATCTACTGCGCCTACATCATAACTCGGAATCTACTGCGCCTTCATCATAACTCGGAATCTAACTCGGAATCTACTGCGCCTATATCATAACTCGGAATCTAACTCGGAATCTACTGCGCCTACATCATAACTCGGAATCTAACTCGGAATCTACTGCGCCTACATCATAACTCGGAATCTAACTCGGAATCTACTGCGCCTACATCACAACTCGGAATCTACTGCGCCTACATCATAACTCGGAATCTAACTCGGAATCTACTGCGCCTACATCAAAACTCGGAATCTACTGCGCCTACATCATAACTCGGAATCTAACTCGGAATCCTCTGCGCCTACATCATAACTCGGAATCTAACTCGGAATCTACTGCGCCTACATCATAACTCGGAATCTACTGCGCCTACATCATAACTCGGAATCTAACTCGGAATCTACTGCGCCTACATCATAACTCGGAATCTACTGCGCCTACCTCATAACTCTGAATCTAACTCGGAATCTACTGCGCCTACATCATAACTCGGAATCTACTGCGCCTACATCATAACTCGGAATCTAACTCGGAATCTACTGCGCCTACATCATAACTCGGAATCTACTGCGCCTACATCATAACTCGGAATCAAACTCGGAATCCTCTGCGCCTACATCATAACTCGGAATCTATCTCGGAATCTACTGCGCCTACATCATAACTCGGAATCTACTGCGCCTACATCATAACTCGGAATCTAACTCGGAATCTACTGCGCCTACATCTTAACTCGGAATCTACTGCGCCTACATCATATCTCGGAATCTAACTCGGAATCTACTGCGCCTACATCATAACTCGGAATCTACTGCGCCTACATCTTAACTCGGAATCTACTGCGCCTACATCATAACTCGGAATCTAACTCGGAATCTACTGCGTCTACATCATAACTCGGAATCTACTGCGCCTACATCATAACTCGGAATCTACTGCGCCTACATCATAACTCGGAATCTAACTCGGAATCTACTGCGCCTACATCATAACTCGGTATCTACTGCGCCTACATCATATCTCGGAATCTAACTCGGAATCTACTGCGCCTACATCATAACTCGGAATCTACTGCGCCTAAATCTTAACTCGGAATCTACTGCGCCTAAATCATAACTAATAATCTAACTCGGAATCTACTGCGCCTACATCATAACTCGGAATCTACTGCGCCGACATCATAACTCGGAATCTACTGTGCCTACATCATATCTTGGAATCTAACTCGGAATCTACTGCGCCTACATCATAACTCGGAATCTAACTCGGAATCTACTGCGCCTACATAATAACTCGGAATCTAACTCGGAATCTACTGCGCCTACATCATAACTCGGAATCTACTGCGCCTACATCATAACTCGGAATCTAACTCGGAATCTACTGCGCCTACATCATAACACGGAATCTACTGCGCCTACATCATTACTCGGAATCTAACTCGGAATCTACTGCGCCTACATCATAACTCGGAATCTACTGCGCCTACATCATAACTCGGAATCTACTGCACCTACATCGTAACTCGGAATCTAACTCGGAATCTACTGCGCCTACATCATAACTCGGAATCTACTGCGCCTACATCATAACTCGGAATCTAACTCGGAATCTACTGCGCCTACATCATAACTCGGAATCTACTGCGCCTTCATCATAACTCGTTATCTAATGCGCCTACAACATAACTCGGAATCTAACTCGGAATCTACTGCGCCTACATCATAACTCGAAATCTAACTCGGAATCTACTGCGCCTACATCATAACTCGGAATCTACTGCGCCTATATCATAACTCGGAATCTAACTCGGAATCTACTGCGCCTACATCATAACTCGGAATCTACTGCGCCTACATCATAACTCGGAATCTAACTCGGAATCTACTGCGCCTACATCATAACTCGGAATCTAACTCGGAATCTACTGCGCCTACATCATAACTCTGAATCTAACTCGGAATCTACTGCGCCTACATCATAACTCGGAATCTACTGCGCCTACATCATAACTCGGAATCTAACTCGGAATCTACTGCGCCTACATCATAACTCGGAATCTACTGCGCCTACATCATAACTCGCAATCTACTGCGCCTACATCATAACTCGGAATCTAACTCGGAATCCTCTGCGCCTACATCATAACTCGGAATCTAACTCGGAATCTACTGCGCCTACATCATAACTCGGAATCTACTGCGCCTACATCATAACTCGGAATCTAACTCGGAATCTACTGCGCCTACATCATAACTCGGACTCTACTGCGCCTACATCATAACTCGGAATCTAACTCGGAATCTACTGCGCCTACATCATAACTCGGAATCTACTGCGCCTACATCATAACTCGGAATCTAACTCAGAATCTACTGCGCCTACATCATAACTCAGAATCTACTGCGCCTACATCATAACTCGGAATCTAACTCGGAATCTACTGCGCCTACATCATAACTCGGAATCTACTGCGCCTACATCATAACTCGGAATCTAACTCGGAATCTACTGCGCCTACATCATAACTCGGAATCTACTGCGCCTACATCATAACTCGGAATCTAACTCGGAATCTACTTCGCCTACATCATAACTCGGAATCTAACTCGGAATCTACTGTGCCTACGTCATAACTCGGAATCTAACTCGGAATCTACTGCGCCTACATCATAACTTGGAATCTACTGTGCCTACATCATAACTCGGAATCTACTGCGCCTACATCATAACTCTGAATCTAACACGGAATCTACTGCACCTACATCATAACTCGGAATCTACTGCGCCTACATCATAACTCGGAATATAACTCGGATTCTACTGCGCCTACATCATAACTCGGAATCTACTGCGCCTACATCATAACTCGGAATCTAACTCGGAATCTACTTCGCCTACATCATAACTCGGAATCTAACTCGGAATCTACTGCGCCTACATCATAACTCGGAATCTACTGCGCCTACATCATAACTCGGAATCTAACTCAGAATTTACTGCGCCTAAATCATAACTCGGAATCTACTGCGCCTACATCATAACTCGGAATCTACTGTGCCTACATCATAACTCGGAATCTAACTCGGAATCTACTGCGCCTACATCATAACTCGGAATCTACTGCACCTACATCATAACTCGGAATCTACTGCGCCTACATCATAACTCGGAATCTACTGCGCCTACATCATAACTCTGAATCTAACTCGGAATCTACTGCGCCTACATCATAACTCGGAATCTACTGTGCATACATCATATCTCGGAATCTAACTCTCAATCTACTGCGCCTATATCATAACTCGGAATCTACTGCGCCTACATCATAACTCGGAATCTACTGCGCTTACATCATAACTCGGAATCTACTGCGCCTATATCATAACTCGGAATCTACTGCGCCTACATCATAACTCGGAATCTAACTCGGAATCTACTGCGCCTACATCATAACTCGGAATCTACTGCGCCTACATCATAACTCGGAATCTAACTCGGAATCTACTGCGCCTACATCATAACTCGGAATCTACTGCGCCTACATCATAACTCGGAATCTACTGCGCCTACATCATAACTCGGAATCTAACTCGGAATCTACTGCGCCTACATCATAACTCGGAATCCACTGGGCCTACATCATAACTCGGAATCTACTGCACCTACATCATAACTCGGAATCTAACTCGGAATCTACTGCGCCTACATCATAACTCGGAATCTACTGCGCCTATATCATAACTCGGAATCTAACTCGGAATCTACTGCGCCTACACCATAACTCGGAATCTACTGCGCCTTCATCATAACTCGTTATCTACTGCGCCTACAACATAACTCGGAATCTAACTCGGAATCTACTGCGCCTACATCATAACTCGAAATCTAACTCGGAATCTACTGCGCCTACATCATAACTCGGAATCTACTGCGCCTATATCAGAACTCGGAATCTAACTCGGAATCTACTGCGCCTACATCATAACTCGGAATCTACTGCGCCTACATCATAACTCGGAATCTAACTCGGAATCTACTGCGCCTACATCATAACTCAGAATCTAACTCGGAATCTACTGCGCCTACATCATAACTCGGAATCTAACTCGGAATCTACTGCGCCTACATCATAACTCGGAATCTAACTCGGAATCTACTGCGCCTACATCATAACTCGGAATCTACTGCGCCTACATCATAACTCGGAATCTAACTCGGAATCTACTGCGCCTACATCAAATCTCGGAATCTACTGCGCCTACATCATAACTCGGAATCTACTGCGCCTACATCATAACTCGGAATCTAACTCGGAATCCTCTGCGCCTACATCATAACTCGGAATCTAACTCGGAATCTACTGCGCCTACATCATAACTCGGAATCTACTGCGCCTACATCATAACTCGGAATCTAACTCGGAATCTACTGCGCCTACATCATAACTCGGAATCTACTGCGCCTACATCATAACTCGGAATCTAACTCGGAATCTACTGCGCCTACATCATAACTCGGAATCTACTGCGCCTACATCATAACTCGGAATCTACTGCGCCTACATCATAACTCGGAATCTAACTCGGAATCCTCTGCGCCTACATCATAACTCGGAATCTAACTCGGAATCTACTGCGCCTACATCATAACTCGGAATCTACTGCGCCTACATCATAACTCGGAATCTAACTCGGAATCTACTGCGCCTACATCATAACTCGGAATCTACTGCGCCTACATCATAACTCGGAATCTAACTCGGAATCTACTGCGCCTACATCATAACTCGGAATCTACTGCGCCTACATCATAACTCGGAATCTAACTCGGAATCTACTGAGCCTACATCATAACTCGGAATCTACTGCGCCTACATCATAACTCGGAATCTAACTCGGAATCTACTGCGCCTACATCATAACTCGGACTCTACTGCGCCTACATCATAACTCGGAATCTAACTCGGAATCTACTGCGCCTACATCATAACTCGGAATCTACTGCGCCTACATCATAACTCGGAATCTAACTCAGAATCTACTGCGCCTACATCATAACTCAGAATCTACTGCGCCTACATCATAACTCGGAATCTAACTCGGAATCTACTGCGCCTACATCATAACTCGGAATCTACTGCGCCTACATCATAACTCGGAATCTAACTCGGAATCTACTGCGCCTACATCATAACTCGGAATCTACTGCGCCTACATCATAACTCGGAATCTAACTCGGAATCTACTTCGCCTACATCATAACTCGGAATCTAACTCGGAATCTACTGTGCCTACGTCATAACTCGGAATCTAACTCGGAATCTACTGCGCCTACATCATAACTTGGAATCTACTGTGCCTACATCATAACTCGGAATCTACTGCGCCTACATCATAACTCTGAATCTAACACGGAATCTACTGCACCTACATCATAACTCGGAATCTACTGCGCCTACATCATAACTCGGAATATAACTCGGATTCTACTGCGCCTACATCATAACTCGGAATCTACTGCGCCTACATCATAACTCGGAATCTAACTCGGAATCTACTTCGCCTACATCATAACTCGGAATCTAACTCGGAATCTACTGCGCCTACATCATAACTCGGAATCTACTGCGCCTACATCATAACTCGGAATCTAACTCAGAATCTACTGCGCCTAAATCATAACTCGGAATCTACTGCGCCTACATCATAACTCGGAATCTACTGTGCCTACATCATAACTCGGAATCTAACTCGGAATCTACTGCGCCTACATCATAACTCGGAATCTACTGCACCTACATCATAACTCGGAATCTACTGCGCCTACATCATAACTCGGAATCTACTGCGCCTACATCATAACTCTGAATCTAACTCGGAATCTACTGCGCCTACATCATAACTCGGAATCTACTGTGCATACATCATATCTCGGAATCTAACTCTCAATCTACTGCGCCTATATCATAACTCGGAATCTACTGCGCCTACATCATAACTCGGAATCTACTGCGCTTACATCATAACTCGGAATCTACTGCGCCTACATCATAACTCGGAATCTACTGCGCCTACATCATAACTCGGAATCTAACTCGGAATCTACTGCGCCTACATCATAACTCGGAATCTACTGCGCCTACATCATAACTCGGAATCTAACTCGGAATCTACTGCGCCTACATCATAACTCGGAATCTACTGCGCCTACATCATAACTCGGAATCTACTGCGCCTACATCATAACTCGGAATCTAACTCGGAATCTACTGCGCCTACATCATAACTCGGAATCCACTGGGCCTACATCATAACTCGGAATCTACTGCACCTACATCATAACTCGGAATCTAACTCGGAATCTACTGCGCCTACATCATAACTCGGAATCTACTGCGCCTATATCATAACTCGGAATCTAACTCGGAATCTACTGCGCCTACACCATAACTCGGAATCTACTGCGCCTTCATCATAACTCGTTATCTACTGCGCCTACAACATAACTCGGAATCTAACTCGGAATCTACTGCGCCTACATCATAACTCGAAATCTAACTCGGAATCTACTGCGCCTACATCATAACTCGGAATCTACTGCGCCTATATCAGAACTCGGAATCTAACTCGGAATCTACTGCGCCTACATCATAACTCGGAATCTACTGCGCCTACATCATAACTCGGAATCTAACTCGGAATCTACTGCGCCTACATCATAACTCGGAATCTAACTCGGAATCTACTGCGCCTACATCATAACTCGGAATCTAACTCGGAATCTACTGCGCCTACATCATAACTCGGAATCTAACTCGGAATCTACTGCGCCTACATCATAACTCGGAATCTACTGCGCCTACATCATAACTCGGAATCTAACTCGGAATCTACTGCGCCTACATCAAATCTCGGAATCTACTGCGCCTACATCATAACTCGGAATCTACTGCGCCTACATCATAACTCGGAATCTAACTCGGAATCCTCTGCGCCTACATCATAACTCGGAATCTAACTCGGAATCTACTGCGCCTACATCATAACTCGGAATCTACTGCGCCTACATCATAACTCGGAATCTAACTCGGAATCTACTGCGCCTACATCATAACTCGGAATCTACTGCGCCTACATCATAACTCGGAATCTAACTCGGAATCTACTGCGCCTACATCATAACTCGGAATCTACTGCGCCTACATCATAACTCGGAATCTACTGCGCCTACATCATAACTCGGAATCTAACTCGGAATCCTCTGCGCCTACATCATAACTCGGAATCTAACTCGGAATCTACTGCGCCTACATCATAACTCGGAATCTACTGCGCCTACATCATAACTCGGAATCTAACTCGGAATCTACTGCGCCTACATCATAACTCGGAATCTACTGCGCCTACATCATAACTCGGAATCTAACTCGGAATCTACTGCGCCTACATCATAACTCGGAATCTACTGCGCCTACATCATAACTCGGAATCTAACTCGGAATCTACTGCGCCTACATCATAACTCGGAATCTACTGCGCCTACATCATAACTCGGAATCTAACTCGGAATCTACTGCGCCTACATCATAACTCGGAATCTACTGCGCCTACATCATAACTCGGAATCTAACTCGGAATCTACTGCGCCTACATCATAACTCGGAATCTACTGCGCCTACATCATAACTCGGAATCTAACTCGGAATCTACTTCGCCTACCTCATAACTCTGAATCTAACTCGGAATCTACTGCGCCTACATCATAACTCGGAATCTACTGCGCCTACATCATAACTCGGAATCTAACTCGGAATCTACTGCGCCTACATCATAACTCGGAATCTACTGCGCCTACATCATAACTCGGAATCTAACTCGGAATCTATTGCGCCTACATCATAACTCGGAATCTATCTCGGAATCTACTGCGCCTACATCATAACTCGGAATCTACTGCGCCTACATCATAACTCGGAATCTAACTCGGAATCTACTGCGCCTACATCTTAACTCGGAATCTACTGCGCCTACATCATATCTCGGAATCTAACTCGGAATCTACTGCGCCTACATCATAACTCGGAATCTACTGCGCCTACATCTTAACTCGGAATCTACTGCGCCTACATCATAACTCGGAATCTAACTCGGAATCTACTGCGCCTACATCATAACTCGGAATCTACTGCGCCTACATCATAACTCGGAATCTACTGCGCCTACATCATAACTCGGAATCTAACTCGGAATCTACTGCGCCTACATCATAACTCAGTATCTACTGCGCCTACATCATATCTCGGAATCTAACTCGGAATCTACTGCGCCTACATCATAACTCGGAATCTACTGCGCCTAAATCTTAACTCGGAATCTACTGCGCCTAAATCATAACTCGGAATCTAACTCGGAATCTACTGCGCCTACATCATAACTCGGAATCTACTGCGCCGACATCATAACTCGGAATCTACTGTGCCTACATCATATCTTGGAATCTAACTCGGAATCTACTGCGCCTACATCATAACTCGGAATCTAACTCGGAATCTACTGCGCCTACATCATAACTCGGAATCTAACTCGGAATCTACTGCGCCTACATCATAACTCGGAATCTACTGCGCCTACATCATAACTCGGAATCTAACTCGGAATCTACTGCGCCTACATCATAACACGGAATCTACTGCGCCTACATCATAACTCGGAATCTAACTCGGAATCTACTGCGCCTACATCATAACTCGGAATCTACTGCGCCTACATCATATCTCGGAATCTACTGCACCTACATCGTAACTCGGAATCTAACTCGGAATCTACTGCGCCTACATCATAACTCGGAATCTACTGCGCCTACATCATAACTCGGAATCTAACTCGGAATCTACTGCGCCTACATCATAGCTCGGAATCTAACTCGGAATCTACTGCGCCTACATCATAACTCGGAATCCAACTCGGAATCTACTGCGCCTACATCATAACTCGGAATCTACTGCGCCTACATCATAACTCGGAATCTACTGCGCCTACAACATAACTCGGAATCTAACTCGGAATCTACTGCGCCTACATCATAACTCGAAATCTAACTCGGAATCTACTGCGCCTACATCATAACTCGGAATCTACTGCGCCTATATCATAACTCGGAATCTAACTCGGAATCTACTGCGCCTACATCATAACTCGGAATCTACTGCGCCTACATCATAACTCGGAATCTAACTCGGAATCTACTGCGCCTATATCATAACTCGGAATCAAACTCGGAATCTACTGCGCCTACATTATAACTCGGAATCTAACTCGGAATCTACTGCGCCTACATCATAACTCGGAATCTAACTCGGAATATACTGCGCCTACATCATAACTCGGAATCTACTGCGCCTACATCATAACTCGGAATCTAACTCGGAATCTACTGCGCCTACATCAAAACTCGGAATCTACTGCGCCTACATCATAACTCGGAATCTAACTCGGAATCCTCTGCGCCTACATCATAACTCGGAATCTAACTCGGAATCTACTGCGCCTACATCATAACTCGGAATCTACTGCGCCTACATCATAACTCGGAATCTAACTCGGAATCTACTGCGCCTACATCATAACTCGGAATCTACTGCGCCTACCTCATAACTCTGAATCTAACTCGGAATCTACTGCGCCTACATCATAACTCGGAATCTACTGCGCCTACATCATAACTCGGAATCTAACTCGGAATCTACTGCGCCTACATCATAACTCGGAATCTACTGCGCCTACATCATAACTCGGAATCTAACTCGGAATCTATTGCGCCTACATCATAACTCGGAATCTATCTCGGAATCTACTGCGCCTACATCATAACTCGGAATCTACTGCGCCTACATCATAACTCGGAATCTAACTCGGAATCTACTGCGCCTACATCATAACTCGGTATCTACTGCGCCTACATCATATCTCGGAATCTAACTCGGAATCTACTGCGCCTACATCATAACTCGGAATCTACTGCGCCTAAATCTTAACTCGGAATCTATTGCGCCTACATCATAACTCGGAATCTAACTCGGAATCTACTGCGCCTACATCATAACTCGGAATCTACTGCGCCGACATCATAACTCGGAATCTACTGTGCCTACATCATATCTTGGAATCTAACTCGGAATCTACTGCGCCTACATCATAACTCGGAATCTAACTCGGAATCTACTGCGCCTACATAATAACTCGGAATCTAACTCGGAATCTACTGCGCCTACATCATAACTCGGAATCTACTGCGCCTACATCATAACTCGGAATCTAACTCGGAATCTACTGCGCCTACATCATAACACGGAATCTACTGCGCCTACATCATAACTCGGAATCTAACTCGGAATCTACTGCGCCTACATCATAACTCGGAATCTACTGCGCCTACATCATAACTCGGAATCTACTGCACCTACATCGTAACTCGGAATCTAACTCGGAATCTACTGCGCCTACATCATAACTCGGAATCTACTGCGCCTACATCATAACTCGGAATCTAACTCGGAATCTACTGCGCCTACATCATAACTCGGAATCTACTGCGCCTTCATCATAACTCGTTATCTAATGCGCCTACAACATAACTCGGAATCTAACTCGGAATCTACTGCGCCTACATCATAACTCGAAATCTAACTCGGAATCTACTGCGCCTACATCATAACTCGGAATCTACTGCGCCTATATCATAACTCGGAATCTAACTCGGAATCTACTGCGCCTACATCATAACTCGGAATCTACTGCGCCTACATCATAACTCGGAATCTAACTCGGAATCTACTGCGCCTACATCATAACTCGGAATCTAACTCGGAATCTACTGCGCCTACATCATAACTCTGAATCTAACTCGGAATCTACTGCGCCTACATCATAACTCGGAATCTACTGCGCCTACATCATAACTCGGAATCTAACTCGGAATCTACTGCGCCTACATCAAAACTCGGAATCTACTGCGCCTACATCATAACTCGGAATCTACTGCGCCTACATCATAACTCGGAATCTAACTCGGAATCCTCTGCGCCTACATCATAACTCGGAATCTAACTCGGAATCTATTGCGCCTACATCATAACTCGGAATCTACTGCGCCTACATCATAACTCGGAATCTAACTCGGAATCTACTGCGCCTACATCATAACTCGGACTCTACTGCGCCTACATCATAACTCGGAATCTAACTCGGAATCTACTGCGCCTACATCATAACTCGGAATCTACTGCGCCTACATCATAACTCGGAATCTAACTCAGAATCTACTGCGCCTACATCATAACTCGGAATCTACTGCGCCTACATCATAACTCTGAATCTAACTCGGAATCTACTGCGCCTACATCATAACTCGGAATCTACTGCGCCTACATCATAACTCGGAATCTAACTCGGAATCTACTGCGCCTACATCATAACTCGGAATCTACTGCGCCTACATCATAACTCGGAATCTAACTCGGAATCTACTTCGCCTACATCATAACTCGGAATCTAACTCGGAATCTACTGTGCCTACGTCATAACTCGGAATCTAACTCGGAATCTACTGCGCCTACATCATAACTTGGAATCTACTGTGCCTACATCATAACTCGGAATCTACTGCGCCTACATCATAACTCGGAATCTAACACGGAATCTACTGCACCTACATCATAACTCGGAATCTACTGCGCCTACATCATAACTCGGAATATAACTCGGATTCTACTGCGCCTACATCATAACTCGGAATCTACTGCGCCTACATCATAACTCGGAATCTAACTCGGAATCTACTTCGCCTACATCATAACTCGGAATCTAACTCGGAATCTACTGCGCCTACATCATAACTCGGAATCTACTGCGCCTACATCATAACTCGGAATCTAACTCGGAATCTACTTCACCTACATCATAACTCGGAATCTCCTGCGCCTACATCATAACTCGGAATCTACTGTGCCTACATCATAACTCGGAATCTAACTCGGAATCTACTGCGCCTACATCATAACTCGGAATCTACTGCACCTACATCATAACTCGGAATCTACTGCGCCTACATCATAACTCGGAATCTACTGCGCCTACATCATAACTCTGAATCTAACTCGGAATCTACTGCGCCTACATCATAACTCGGAATCTACTGTGCATACATCATATCTCGGAATCTAACTCTCAATCTACTGCGCCTATATCATAACTCGGAATCTACTGCGCCTACATCTTAACTCGGAATCTACTGCGCTTACATCATAACTCGGAATCTACTGCGCCTACATCATAACTCGGAATCTACTGCGCCTACATCATAACTCGGAATCTAACTCGGAATCTACTTCGCCTACCTCATAACTCTGAATCTAACTCGGAATCTACTGCGCCTACATCATAACTCGGAATCTACTGCGCCTACATCATAACTCGGAATCTAACTCGGAATCTACTGCGCCTACATCATAACTCGGAATCTACTGCGCCTACATCATAACTCGGAATCTAACTCGGAATCTACTGCGCCTACATCATAACTCGGAATCTAACTCGGAATCTACTGCGCCTACATCATAACTCGGAATCTACTGCGCCTACATCATAACTCGGAATCTAACTCGGAATCTACTGCGCCTACATCATAACACGGAATCTACTGCGCCTACATCATAACTCGGAATCTAACTCGGAATCTACTGCGCCTACATCATAACTCGGAATCTACTGCGCCTACATCATAACTCGGAATCTACTGCGCCTACATCGTAACTCGGAATCTAACTCGGAATCTACTGCGCCTACATCATAACTCGGAATCTACTGCGCCTACATCATAACTCGGAATCTACTGCGCCTACATCATAACTCGGAATCTAACTCGGAATCTACTGCGCCTACATCATAACTCGGTATCGACTGCGCCTACATCATATCTCGGAATCTAACTCGGAATCTACTGCGCCTACATCATAACTCGGAATCTACTGCGCCTAAATCTTAACTCGGAATCTACTGCGCCTAAATCATAACTCGGAATCTAACTCGGAATCTACTGCGCCTACATCATAACTCGGAATCTACTGCGCCGACATCATAACTCGGAATCTACTGTGCCTACATCATATCTTGGAATCTAACTCGGAATCTACTGCGCCTACATCATAACTCGGAATCTAACTCGGAATCTACTGCGCCTACATCATAACTCGGAATCTAACTCGGAATCTACTGCGCCTACATCATAACTCGGAATCTACTGCGCCTACATCATAACTCGGAATCTAACTCGGAATCTACTGCGCCTACATCATAACACGGAATCTACTGCGCCTACATCATAACTCGGAATCTAACTCGGAATCTACTGCGCCTACATCATAACTCGGAATCTACTGCGCCTACATCATAACTCGGAATCTACTGCACCTACATCGTAACTCGGAATCTAACTCGGAATCTACTGCGCCTACATCATAACTCGGAATCTACTGCGCCTACATCATAACTCGGAATCTAACTCGGAATCTACTGCGCCTACATCATAGCTCGGAATCTAACTCGGAATCTACTGCGCCTACATCATAACTCGGAATCCAACTCGGAATCTACTGCGCCTACATCATAACTCGGAATCTACTGCGCCTACATCATAACTCGGAATCTACTGCGCCTACAACATAACTCGGAATCTAACTCGGAATCTACTGCGCCTACATCATAACTCGAAATCTAACTCGGAATCTACTGCGCCTACATCATAACTCGGAATCTACTGCGCCTATATCATAACTCGGAATCTAACTCGGAATCTACTGCGCCTACATCATAACTCGGAATCTACTGCGCCTACATCATAACTCGGAATCTAACTCGGAATCTACTGCGCCTATATCATAACTCGGAATCAAACTCGGAATCTACTGCGCCTACATTATAACTCGGAATCTAACTCGGAATCTACTGCGCCTACATCATAACTCGGAATCTAACTCGGAATCTACTGCGCCTACATCATAACTCGGAATCTACTGCGCCTACATCATAACTCGGAATCTAACTCGGAATCTACTGCGCCTACATCAAAACTCGGAATCTACTGCGCCTACATCATAACTCGGAATCTAACTCGGAATCCTCTGCGCCTACATCATAACTCGGAATCTAACTCGGAATCTACTGCGCCTACATCATAACTCGGAATCTACTGCGCCTACATCATAACTCGGAATCTAACTCGGAATCTACTGCGCCTACATCATAACTCGGAATCTACTGCGCCTACCTCATAACTCTGAATCTAACTCGGAATCTACTGCGCCTACATCATAACTCGGAATCTACTGCGCCTACATCATAACTCGGAATCTAACTCGGAATCTACTGCGCCTACATCATAACTCGGAATCTACTGCGCCTACATCATAACTCGGAATCTAACTCGGAATCTATTGCGCCTACATCATAACTCGGAATCTATCTCGGAATCTACTGCGCCTACATCATAACTCGGAATCTACTGCGCCTACATCATAACTCGGAATCTAACTCGGAATCTACTGCGCCTACATCATAACTCGGTATCTACTGCGCCTACATCATATCTCGGAATCTAACTCGGAATCTACTGCGCCTACATCATAACTCGGAATCTACTGCGCCTAAATCTTAACTCGGAATCTACTGCGCCTAAATCATAACTCGGAATCTAACTCGGAATCTACTGCGCCTACATCATAACTCGGAATCTACTGCGCCGACATCATAACTCGGAATCTACTGTGCCTACATCATATCTTGGAATCTAACTCGGAATCTACTGCGCCTACATCATAACTCGGAATCTAACTCGGAATCTACTGCGCCTACATAATAACTCGGAATCTAACTCGGAATCTACTGCGCCTACATCATAACTCGGAATCTACTGCGCCTACATCATAACTCGGAATCTAACTCGGAATCTACTGCGCCTACATCATAACACGGAATCTACTGCGCCTACATCATAACTCGGAATCTAACTCGGAATCTACTGCGCCTACATCATAACTCGGAATCTACTGCGCCTACATCATAACTCGGAATCTACTGCACCTACATCGTAACTCGGAATCTAACTCGGAATCTACTGCGCCTACATCATAACTCGGAATCTACTGCGCCTACATCATAACTCGGAATCTAACTCGGAATCTACTGCGCCTACATCATAACTCGGAATCTACTGCGCCTTCATCATAACTCGTTATCTAATGCGCCTACAACATAACTCGGAATCTAACTCGGAATCTACTGCGCCTACATCATAACTCGAAATCTAACTCGGAATCTACTGCGCCTACATCATAACTCGGAATCTACTGCGCCTATATCATAACTCGGAATCTAACTCGGAATCTACTGCGCCTACATCATAACTCGGAATCTACTGCGCCTACATCATAACTCGGAATCTAACTCGGAATCTACTGCGCCTACATCATAACTCGGAATCTAACTCGGAATCTACTGCGCCTACATCATAACTCGGAATCTAACTCGGAATCTACTGCGCCTACATCATAACTCGGAATCTACTGCGCCTACATCATAACTCGGAATCTAACTCGGAATCTACTGCGCCTACATCAAAACTCGGAATCTACTGCGCCTACATCATAACTCGGAATCTACTGCGCCTACATCATAACTCGGAATCTAACTCGGAATCCTCTGCGCCTACATCATAACTCGGAATCTAACTCGGAATCTATTGCGCCTACATCATAACTCGGAATCTACTGCGCCTACATCATAACTCGGAATCTAACTCGGAATCTACTGCGCCTACATCATAACTCGGACTCTACTGCGCCTACATCATAACTCGGAATCTAACTCGGAATCTACTGCGCCTACATCATAACTCGGAATCTACTGCGCCTACATCATAACTCGGAATCTAACTCAGAATCTACTGCGCCTACATCATAACTCGGAATCTACTGCGCCTACATCATAACTCTGAATCTAACTCGGAATCTACTGCGCCTACATCATAACTCGGAATCTACTGCGCCTACATCATAACTCGGAATCTAACTCGGAATCTACTGCGCCTACATCATAACTCGGAATCTACTGCGCCTACATCATAACTCGGAATCTAACTCGGAATCTACTTCGCCTACATCATAACTCGGAATCTAACTCGGAATCTACTGTGCCTACGTCATAACTCGGAATCTAACTCGGAATCTACTGCGCCTACATCATAACTTGGAATCTACTGTGCCTACATCATAACTCGGAATCTACTGCGCCTACATCATAACTCGGAATCTAACACGGAATCTACTGCACCTACATCATAACTCGGAATCTACTGCGCCTACATCATAACTCGGAATATAACTCGGATTCTACTGCGCCTACATCATAACTCGGAATCTACTGCGCCTACATCATAACTCGGAATCTAACTCGGAATCTACTTCGCCTACATCATAACTCGGAATCTAACTCGGAATCTACTGCGCCTACATCATAACTCGGAATCTACTGCGCCTACATCATAACTCGGAATCTAACTCGGAATCTACTTCACCTACATCATAACTCGGAATCTCCTGCGCCTACATCATAACTCGGAATCTACTGTGCCTACATCATAACTCGGAATCTAACTCGGAATCTACTGCGCCTACATCATAACTCGGAATCTACTGCACCTACATCATAACTCGGAATCTACTGCGCCTACATCATAACTCGGAATCTACTGCGCCTACATCATAACTCTGAATCTAACTCGGAATCTACTGCGCCTACATCATAACTCGGAATCTACTGTGCATACATCATATCTCGGAATCTAACTCTCAATCTACTGCGCCTATATCATAACTCGGAATCTACTGCGCCTACATCTTAACTCGGAATCTACTGCGCTTACATCATAACTCGGAATCTACTGCGCCTACATCATAACTCGGAATCTACTGCGCCTACATCATAACTCGGAATCTAACTCGGAATCTACTTCGCCTACATCATAACTCTGAATCTAACTCGGAATCTACTGCGCCTACATCATAACTCGGAATCTACTGCGCCTACATCATAACTCGGAATCTAACTCGGAATCTACTGCGCCTACATCATAACTCGGAATCTACTGCGCCTACATCATAACTCGGAATCTAACTCGGAATCTATTGCGCCTACATCATAACTCGGAATCTATCTCGGAATCTACTGCGCCTACATCATAACTCGGAATCTACTGCGCCTACATCATAACTCGGAATCTAACTCGGAATCTACTGCGCCTACATCTTAACTCGGAATCTACTGCGCCTACATCATATCTCGGAATCTAACTCGGAATCTACTGCGCCTACATCATAACTCGGAATCTACTGCGCCTACATCTTAACTCGGAATCTACTGCGCCTACATCATAACTCGGAATCTAACTCGGAATCTACTGCGCCTACATCATAACTCGGAATCTACTGCGCCTACATCATAACTCGGAATCTACTGCGCCTACATCATAACTCGGAATCTAACTCGGAATCTACTGCGCCTACATCATAACTCGGTATCGACTGCGCCTACATCATATCTCGGAATCTAACTCGGAATCTACTGCGCCTACATCATAACTCGGAATCTACTGCGCCTAAATCTTAACTCGGAATCTACTGCGCCTAAATCATAACTCGGAATCTAACTCGGAATCTACTGCGCCTACATCATAACTCGGAATCTACTGCGCCGACATCATAACTCGGAATCTACTGTGCCTACATCATATCTTGGAATCTAACTCGGAATCTACTGCGCCTACATCATAACTCGGAATCTAACTCGGAATCTACTGCGCCTACATCATAACTCGGAATCTAACTCGGAATCTACTGCGCCTACATCATAACTCGGAATCTACTGCGCCTACATCATAACTCGGAATCTAACTCGGAATCTACTGCGCCTACATCATAACACGGAATCTACTGCGCCTACATCATAACTCGGAATCTAACTCGGAATCTACTGCGCCTACATCATAACTCGGAATCTACTGCGCCTACATCATAACTCGGAATCTACTGCACCTACATCGTAACTCGGAATCTAACTCGGAATCTACTGCGCCTACATCATAACTCGGAATCTACTGCGCCTACATCATAACTCGGAATCTAACTCGGAATCTACTGCGCCTACATCATAGCTCGGAATCTAACTCGGAATCTACTGCGCCTACATCATAACTCGGAATCCAACTCGGAATCTACTGCGCCTACATCATAACTCGGAATCTACTGCGCCTACATCATAACTCGGAATCTACTGCGCCTACAACATAACTCGGAATCTAACTCGGAATCTACTGCGCCTACATCATAACTCGAAATCTAACTCGGAATCTACTGCGCCTACATCATAACTCGGAATCTACTGCGCCTATATCATAACTCGGAATCTAACTCGGAATCTACTGCGCCTACATCATAACTCGGAATCTACTGCGCCTACATCATAACTCGGAATCTAACTCGGAATCTACTGCGCCTATATCATAACTCGGAATCAAACTCGGAATCTACTGCGCCTACATTATAACTCGGAATCTAACTCGGAATCTACTGCGCCTACATCATAACTCGGAATCTAACTCGGAATCTACTGCGCCTACATCATAACTCGGAATCTACTGCGCCTACATCATAACTCGGAATCTAACTCGGAATCTACTGCGCCTACATCAAAACTCGGAATCTACTGCGCCTACATCATAACTCGGAATCTAACTCGGAATCCTCTGCGCCTACATCATAACTCGGAATCTAACTCGGAATCTACTGCGCCTACATCATAACTCGGAATCTACTGCGCCTACATCATAACTCGGAATCTAACTCGGAATCTACTGCGCCTACATCATAACTCGGAATCTACTGCGCCTACCTCATAACTCTGAATCTAACTCGGAATCTACTGCGCCTACATCATAACTCGGAATCTACTGCGCCTACATCATAACTCGGAATCTAACTCGGAATCTACTGCGCCTACATCATAACTCGGAATCTACTGCGCCTACATCATAACTCGGAATCTAACTCGGAATCTATTGCGCCTACATCATAACTCGGAATCTATCTCGGAATCTACTGCGCCTACATCATAACTCGGAATCTACTGCGCCTACATCATAACTCGGAATCTAACTCGGAATCTACTGCGCCTACATCATAACTCGGTATCTACTGCGCCTACATCATATCTCGGAATCTAACTCGGAATCTACTGCGCCTACATCATAACTCGGAATCTACTGCGCCTAAATCTTAACTCGGAATCTACTGCGCCTAAATCATAACTCGGAATCTAACTCGGAATCTACTGCGCCTACATCATAACTCGGAATCTACTGCGCCGACATCATAACTCGGAATCTACTGTGCCTACATCATATCTTGGAATCTAACTCGGAATCTACTGCGCCTACATCATAACTCGGAATCTAACTCGGAATCTACTGCGCCTACATAATAACTCGGAATCTAACTCGGAATCTACTGCGCCTACATCATAACTCGGAATCTACTGCGCCTACATCATAACTCGGAATCTAACTCGGAATCTACTGCGCCTACATCATAACACGGAATCTACTGCGCCTACATCATAACTCGGAATCTAACTCGGAATCTACTGCGCCTACATCATAACTCGGAATCTACTGCGCCTACATCATAACTCGGAATCTACTGCACCTACATCGTAACTCGGAATCTAACTCGGAATCTACTGCGCCTACATCATAACTCGGAATCTACTGCGCCTACATCATAACTCGGAATCTAACTCGGAATCTACTGCGCCTACATCATAACTCGGAATCTACTGCGCCTTCATCATAACTCGTTATCTAATGCGCCTACAACATAACTCGGAATCTAACTCGGAATCTACTGCGCCTACATCATAACTCGAAATCTAACTCGGAATCTACTGCGCCTACATCATAACTCGGAATCTACTGCGCCTATATCATAACTCGGAATCTAACTCGGAATCTACTGCGCCTACATCATAACTCGGAATCTACTGCGCCTACATCATAACTCGGAATCTAACTCGGAATCTACTGCGCCTACATCATAACTCGGAATCTAACTCGGAATCTACTGCGCCTACATCATAACTCTGAATCTAACTCGGAATCTACTGCGCCTACATCATAACTCGGAATCTACTGCGCCTACATCATAACTCGGAATCTAACTCGGAATCTACTGCGCCTACATCAAAACTCGGAATCTACTGCGCCTACATCATAACTCGGAATCTACTGCGCCTACATCATAACTCGGAATCTAACTCGGAATCCTCTGCGCCTACATCATAACTCGGAATCTAACTCGGAATCTATTGCGCCTACATCATAACTCGGAATCTACTGCGCCTACATCATAACTCGGAATCTAACTCGGAATCTACTGCGCCTACATCATAACTCGGACTCTACTGCGCCTACATCATAACTCGGAATCTAACTCGGAATCTACTGCGCCTACATCATAACTCGGAATCTACTGCGCCTACATCATAACTCGGAATCTAACTCAGAATCTACTGCGCCTACATCATAACTCGGAATCTACTGCGCCTACATCATAACTCTGAATCTAACTCGGAATCTACTGCGCCTACATCATAACTCGGAATCTACTGCGCCTACATCATAACTCGGAATCTAACTCGGAATCTACTGCGCCTACATCATAACTCGGAATCTACTGCGCCTACATCATAACTCGGAATCTAACTCGGAATCTACTTCGCCTACATCATAACTCGGAATCTAACTCGGAATCTACTGTGCCTACGTCATAACTCGGAATCTAACTCGGAATCTACTGCGCCTACATCATAACTTGGAATCTACTGTGCCTACATCATAACTCGGAATCTACTGCGCCTACATCATAACTCGGAATCTAACACGGAATCTACTGCACCTACATCATAACTCGGAATCTACTGCGCCTACATCATAACTCGGAATATAACTCGGATTCTACTGCGCCTACATCATAACTCGGAATCTACTGCGCCTACATCATAACTCGGAATCTAACTCGGAATCTACTTCGCCTACATCATAACTCGGAATCTAACTCGGAATCTACTGCGCCTACATCATAACTCGGAATCTACTGCGCCTACATCATAACTCGGAATCTAACTCGGAATCTACTTCACCTACATCATAACTCGGAATCTCCTGCGCCTACATCATAACTCGGAATCTACTGTGCCTACATCATAACTCGGAATCTAACTCGGAATCTACTGCGCCTACATCATAACTCGGAATCTACTGCACCTACATCATAACTCGGAATCTACTGCGCCTACATCATAACTCGGAATCTACTGCGCCTACATCATAACTCTGAATCTAACTCGGAATCTACTGCGCCTACATCATAACTCGGAATCTACTGTGCATACATCATATCTCGGAATCTAACTCTCAATCTACTGCGCCTATATCATAACTCGGAATCTACTGCGCCTACATCTTAACTCGGAATCTACTGCGCTTACATCATAACTCGGAATCTACTGCGCCTACATCATAACTCGGAATCTACTGCGCCTACATCATAACTCGGAATCTAACTCGGAATCTACTGCGCCTACATCATAACTCGGAATCTACTGTGCCTACATCATAACTCGGAATCTAACTCGGAATCTACTGCGCCTACATCATAACTCGGAATCTACTGCACCTACATCATAACTCGGAATCTACTGCGCCTACATCATAACTCGGAATCTACTGCGCCTACATCATAACTCTGAATCTAACTCGGAATCTACTGCGCCTACATCATAACTCGGAATCTACTGTGCATACATCATATCTCGGAATCTAACTCTCAATCTACTGCGCCTATATCATAACTCGGAATCTACTGCGCCTACATCTTAACTCGGAATCTACTGCGCTTACATCATAACTCGGAATCTACTGCGCCTACATCATAACTCGGAATCTACTGCGCCTACATCATAACTCGGAATCTAACTCGGAATCTACTGCGCCTACATCATAACTCGGAATCTACTGCGCCTACATCATAACTCGGAATCTAACTCGGAATCTACTGCGCCTACATCATAACTCGGAATCTACTGCGCCTACATCATAACTCGGAATCTACTGCGCCTACATCATAACTCGGAATCTAACTCGGAATCTACTGCGCCTACATCATAACTCGGAATCCACTGGGCCTACATCATAACTCGGAATCTACTGCACCTACATCATAACTCGGAATCTAACTCGGAATCTACTGCGCCTACATCATAACTCGGAATCTACTGCGCCTATATCATAACTCGGAATCTAACTCGGAATCTACTGCGCCTACATCATAACTCGGAATCTACTGCGCCTTCATCATAACTCGTTATCTACTGCGCCTACAACATAACTCGGAATCTAACTCGGAATCTACTGCGCCTACATCATAACTCGAAATCTAACTCGGAATCTACTGCGCCTACATCATAACTCGGAATCTACTGCGCCTATATCAGAACTCGGAATCTAACTCGGAATCTACTGCGCCTACATCATAACTCGGAATCTACTGCGCCTACATCATAACTCGGAATCTAACTCGGAATCTACTGCGCCTACATCATAACTCGGAATCTAACTCGGAATCTACTGCGCCTACATCATAACTCGGAATCTAACTCGGAATCTACTGCGCCTACATCATAACTCGGAATCTAACTCGGAATCTACTGCGCCTACATCATAACTCGGAATCTACTGCGCCTACATCATAACTCGGAATCTAACTCGGAATCTACTGCGCCTACATCAAATCTCGGAATCTACTGCGCCTACATCATAACTCGGAATCTACTGCGCCTACATCATAACTCGGAATCTAACTCGGAATCCTCTGCGCCTACATCATAACTCGGAATCTAACTCGGAATCTACTGCGCCTACATCATAACTCGGAATCTACTGCGCCTACATCATAACTCGGAATCTAACTCGGAATCTACTGCGCCTACATCATAACTCGGAATCTACTGCGCCTACATCATAACTCGGAATCTACTGCGCCTACATCATAACTCGGAATCTAACTCGGAATCCTCTGCGCCTACATCATAACTCGGAATCTAACTCGGAATCTACTGCGCCTACATCATAACTCGGAATCTACTGCGCCTACATCATAACTCGGAATCTAACTCGGAATCTACTGCGCCTACATCATAACTCGGAATCTACTGCGCCTACATCATAACTCGGAATCTAACTCGGAATCTACTGCGCCTACATCATAACTCGGAATCTACTGCGCCTACATCATAACTCGGAATCTAACTCGGAATCTACTGCGCCTACATCATAACTCGGAATCTAACTCGGAATCTACTGCGCCTACATCATAACTCGGAATCTACTGCGCCTACATCATAACTCGGAATCTAACTCGGAATCTACTGCGCCTACATCATAACTCGGAATCTACTGCGCCTACATCATAACTCGGAATCTAACTCGGAATCTACTTCGACTTCATCATAACTCGGAATCTAACTCGGAATCTACTGTGCCTACATCATAACTCGGAATCTAACTCGGAATCTACTGCGCCTACATCATAACTTGGAATCTACTGTGCCTACATCATAACTCGGAATCTACTGCGCCTACATCATAACTCGGAATCTAACTCGGAATCTACTGCACCTACATCATAACTCGGAATCTACTGCGCCTACATCATAACTCGGAATATAACTCGGATTCTACTGCGCCTACATCATAACTCGGAATCTACTGCGCCTACATCATAACTCGGAATCTAACTCGGAATCTACTGCGCCTACATCATAACTCGGAATCTAACTCGGAATCTACTGCGCCTAAATCATAACTCGGAATCTACTGCGCCTACATCATAACTCGGAATCTACTGTGCCTACATCATAACTTGGAATCTAACTCGGAATCTACTTCGCCTACATCATAACTCGGAATCTAACTCGGAATCTACTGTGCCTACATCATAACTCGGAATCTAACTCGGAATCTACTGCGCCTACATCATAACTCGGAATCTACTGCACCTACATCATAACTCGGAATCTACTGCGCCTACATCATAACTCGGAATCTAACTAGGAATCTACTGCGCCTACATCATAACTCGGAATCTACTGCGCCTACATCATAACTCGGAATCTACTGCGCCTACATCATATCTCCGAATCTAACTCGAAATCTACTGCGCCTACATCTTAACTCGGAATCTAGTGCACCTACATCATAACTCGGAATCTAACTCGGAATCTACTGCGCCTACATCATAACTCGGAATCTACTGCACCTACATCATAACTCGGAATCTACTGCGCCTACATCATAACTCGGAATCTACTGTGCCTACATCATATCTCGGAATCTAACTCGGAATCTACTGCGCCTATATCATAACTCGGAATCTACTGCGCCTACATCTTAACTCGGAATCTACTGCGCTTACATCATAACTCGGAATCTACTGCGCCTACATCATAACTCGGAATCTACTGCGCCTACATCATAACTCGGAATCTAACTCGGAATCTACTGCGCCTACATCATAACTCGGAATCTACTGCGCCTACATCATAACTCGGAATCTAACTCGGAATCTACTGCGCCTACATCATAACTCGGAATCTACTGCGCCTACATCATAACTCGGAATCTAACTCGGAATCTACTGCGCCTACATCTTAACTCGGAATCTACTGCGCCTACATCATAACTCGGATTCTAACTCGGAATCTACAGCGCCTACATCATAACTCGGAATCTACTGCGCCTACATCATTACTCGGAATCTACTGCGCCTACATCATAACTCGTTATCTACTGCGCCTACAACATAACTCGGAATCTAACTCGGAATCTACTGCGCCTACATCATAACTCGGAATCTAACTCGGAATCTACTGCGCCTACATCATAACTCGGAATCTACTGCGCCTATATCATAACTCGGAATCTAACTCGGAATCTACTGCGCCTACATCATAACTCGGAATCTACTGCGCCTACATCATAACTCGGAATCTAACTCGGAATCTACTGCGCCTACATCATAAATCGGAATCTAACTCGGAATCTACTGCGCAAACATCATAACTCGGAATCTAACTCGGAATCTACTGCGCCTACATCATAACTCGGAATCTAACTCGGAATCTACAGCGCCTACATCATAACTCGGAATCTAACTCGGAATCTACTGCGCCTACATCATAACTCGGAATCTACTGCGCCTACATCATAACTCGAAATCTAACTCGGAATCTACTGCGCCTACATCAAAACTCGGAATCTACTGCGCCTACATCATAACTCGGAATCTACTGCGCCTACATCATAACTTGGAATCTAACTCAGAATCCTCTGCGCCTACATCATAACTCGGAATCTAACTCGGAATCTACTGCGCCTACATCATAACTCGGAATCTACTGCGCCTACATCATAACTCGGAATCTAACTCGGAATCTACTGCGCCTACATCATAACTCGGAATCTACTGCGCCTACATCATAACTCGGAATCTAACTCGGAATCTATTGCGCCTACATCATAACTCGGAATCTATCTCGGAATCTACTGCGCCTACATCATAACTCGGAATCTACTGCGCCTACATCATAACTCGGAATCTAACTTGGAATCTACTGCGCCTACATCATAACTCGGAATCTACTGCGCCTACATCATAACTCGGAATCTAACTCGGAATCAACTTCGCCTACATCATAACTCGGAATCTAACTCGGAATCTACTGTGCCTACGTCATAACTCGGAATCTAACTCGGAATCTACTGCGCCTACATCATAACTTGGAATCTACTGCGCCTACATCATAACTCGGAATCTACTGCGCCTACATCATAAATCGGAATCTAACTCGGAATCTACTGCACCTACATCATAACTCGGAATCTACTGCGCCTACATCATTACTCGGAATATAACTCGGATTCTACTGCGCCTACATCATAACTCGGAATCTACTGCGCCTACATCATAACTCGGAATCTAACTCGGAATCTACTGCGCCTACATCATAACTCGGAATCTAACTCGGAATCTACTGCGCCTACATCATAACTCGGAATCTAACTCGGAATCTACAGCGCCTACATCATAACTCGGAATCTAACTCAGAATCTACTGCGCCTACATCATAACTCGGAATCTACTGCGCCTACATCATAACTCGAAATCTAACTCGGAATCTACTGCGCCTACATCAAAACTCGGAATCTACTGCGCCTACATCATAACTCGGAATCTACTGCGCCTACATCATAACTCGGAATCTAACTCAGAATCCTCTGCGCCAACATCATAACTCGGAATCTAACTCGGAATCTACTGCGCCTACATCATAACTCGGAATCTACTGCGCCTACATCATAACTCGGAATCTAACTCGGAATCTACTGCGCCTACATCATAACTCGGAATCTACTGCGCCTACATCATAACTCGGAATCTAACTCAGAATCTATTGCGCCTACATCATAACTCGGAATCTATCTCGGAATCTACTGCGCCTACATCATAACTCGGAATCTACTGCGCCTACATCATAACTCGGAATCTAACTTGGAATCTACTGCGCCTACATCATAACTCGGAATCTACTGCGCCTACATCATAACTCGGAATCTAACTCGGAATCAACTTCGCCTACATCATAACTCGGAATCTAACTCGGAATCTACTGTGCCTACGTCATAACTCGGAATCTAACTCGGAATCTACTGCGCCTACATCATAACTTGGAATCTACTGAGCCTACATCATAACTCGGAATCTACTGCGCCTACATCATAAATCGGAATCTAACTCGGAATCTACTGCACCTACATCATAACTCGGAATCTACTGCGCCTACATCATTACTCGGAATATAACTCGGATTCTACTGCGCCTACATCATAACTCGGAATCTACTGCGCCTACATCATAACTCGGAATCTAACTCGGAATCTACTGCGCCTACATCATAACTCGGAATCTAACTCGGAATCTACTGCGCCTACATCATAACTCGGAATCTACTGCGCCTACATCATAACTCGGAATCTAACTCGGAATCTACTGCGCCTACATCATAACTCGGAATCTACTGTGCCTACATCATAACTCGGAATCTAACTCGGAATCTACTTCACCTACATCATAACTCGGAATCTAACTCGGAATCTACTGTGCCTACATCATAACTCGGAATCTAACTCGGAATCTACTGCGCCTACATCATAACTCGGAATCTACTGCACCTACATCATAACTCGGAATCTACTGCGCCTACATCATAACTCGGAATCTAACTCGGAATCTACTGCGCCTACATCATAACTCGGAATCTACTGCGCCTACATCATAACTCGGAATCTACTGCGCCTACATCATATCTCCGAATCTAACTCGGAATCTACTGCGCCTACATCATAACTCGGAATCTACTGCGCCTACATCTTAACTCGGAATCTAGTGCGCCTACATCATAACTCGGAATCTAACTCGGAATCTACTGCGCCTACATCATAACTCGGAATCTACTGCACCTACATCATAACTCGGAATCTACTGCGCCTACATCATAACTCGGAATCTACTGTGCCTACATCATATCTCGGAATCTAACTCGGAATCTACTGTGCCTACATCATAACTCGGAATCTGCTGCGCCTACATCTTAACTCGGAATCTACTGCGCCTACATCATAACTCGGAATCTACTGCGCCTACATCATAACTTGGAATCTACTGCGCTTACATCATACCTCAGAATCTACTGCGCCTACATCATAACTCGGAATCTACTGCGCCTACATCAAAACTCGGAATCTAACTCGGAATCTATTGCGCCTACATCATAACTCGGAATCTAACTCGGAATCTACTGCGCCTACATCATAACTCGGAATCTACTGCGCCTACATCATAACTCGAAATCTAACTCGGAATCTACTGCGCCTACATCAAAACTCGGAATCTACTGCGCCTACATCATAACTCGGAATCTACTGCGCCTACATCATAACTCGGAATCTAACTCAGAATCCTCTGCGCCTACATCATAACTCGGAATCTAACTCGGAATCTACTGCGCCTACATCATAACTCGGAATCTACTGCGCCTACATCATAACTCGGAATCTAACTCGGAATCTACTGCGCCTACATCATAACTCGGAATCTACTGCGCCTACATCATAACTCGGAATCTAACTCGGAATCTATTGCGCCTACATCATAACTCGGAATCTATCTCGGAATCTACTGCGCCTACATCATAACTCGGAATCTACTGCGCCTACATCATAACTCGGAATCTAACTTGGAATCTACTGCGCCTACATCATAACTCGGAATCTACTGCGCCTACATCATAACTCGGAATCTAACTCGGAATCAACTTCGCCTACATCATAACTCGGAATCTAACTCGGAATCTACTGTGCCTACGTCATAACTCGGAATCTAACTCGGAATCTACTGCGCCTACATCATAACTTGGAATCTACTGCGCCTACATCATAACTCGGAATCTACTGCGCCTACATCATAAATCGGAATCTAACTCGGAATCTACTGCGCCTACATCATTACTCGGAATATAACTCGGATTCTACTGCGCCTACATCATAACTCGGAATCTACTGCGCCTACATCATAACTCGGAATCTAACTCGGAATCTACTGCGCCTACATCATAACTCGGAATCTAACTCGGAATCTACTGCGACTACATCTTAACTCGGAATCTAGTGCGCCTACATCATAACTCGGAATCTAACTCGGAATCTACTGCGCCTACATCATAACTTGGAATCTACTGCGCCTACATCATAACTCGGAATCTACTGTGCCTACATCATAACTCGGAATCTAACTCGGAATCTACTTCACCTACATCATAACTCGGAATCTAACTCGGAATCTACTGTGCCTACATCATAACTCGGAATCTAACTCGGAATCTACTGCGCCTACATCATAACTCGGAATCTACTGCACCTACATCATAACTCGGAATCTACTGCGCCTACATCATAACTCGGAATCTAACTCGGAATCTACTGCGCCTACATCATAACTCGGAATCTACTGCGCCTACATCATAACTCGGAATCTACTGCGCCTACATCATATCTCCGAATCTAACTCGGAATCTACTGCGCCTACATCATAACTCGGAATCTACTGCGCCTACATCTTAACTCGGAATCTAGTGCGCCTACATCATAACTCGGAATCTAACTCGGAATCTACTGCGCCTATATCATAACTCGGAATCTACTGCACCTACATCATAACTCGGAATCTACTGCGCCTACATCATAACTCGGAATCTACTGTGCCTACATCATATCTCGGAATCTAACTCGGAATCTACTGTGCCTACATCATAACTCGGAATCTACTGCGCCTACATCTTAACTCGGAATCTACTGCGCCTACATCATAACTCGGAATCTACTGCGCCTACATCATAACTCGGAATCTACTGCGCTTACATCATACCTCGGAATCTACTGCGCCTACATCATAACTCGGAATCTACTGCGCCTACATCAAAACTCGGAATCTAACTCGGAATCTACTGCGCCTACATCATAACTCGGAATCTACTGCACCTACATCATAACTCGGAATCTAACTCGGAATCTACTGCGCCTACATCATAACTCGGAAACTACTGCGCCTACATCATAACTCGGAATCTACTGCGCCTACATCATAACTCGGAATCTAACTCGGAATCTACTGCGATTACATCATAACTCGGAATCTACTGCGCCTACATCATAACTCGGAATCTAACTCGGAATCTACTGCGCCTACATCATAACTTGGAATCTAACTCGGAATCTACTGCGCCTACATCATAACTCGGAATCTAACTCGGAATCTACTGCGCCTACATCATAACTCGGAATCTACTGCGCCTAGATCATAACTCGGAATCTAACTCGGAATCTACTGCGCCTACATCATAACTCGGAATCTACTGCGCCTACATCTTAACTCGGAATCTACTGCGCCTACATCATAACTCGGATTCTAACTCGGAATCTACTGCGCCTACATCATAACTCGGAATCTACTGCGCCTACATCATAACTCGGAATCTACTGCGCCTACATCATAACTCGGAATCTAACTCGGAATCTATTGCGCCTACATCATAACTCGGAATCTATCTCGGAATCTACTGCGCCTACATCATAACTCGGAATCTACTGCGCCTACATCATAACTCGGAATCTAACTCGGAATCTACTGCGCCTACATCATAACTCGGAATCTACTGCGCCTACATCATAACTCGGAATCTAACTCGGAATCTACTTCGCCTACATCATAACTCGGAATCTAACTCGGAATCTACTGTGCCTACGTCATAACTCGGAATCTAACTCGGAATCTACTGCGCCTACATCATAACTTGGAATCTACTGCGCCTACATCATAACTCGGAATCTACTGCGCCTACATCATAAATCGGAATCTAACTCGGAATCTACTGCACCTACATCATAACTCGGAATCTACTGCGCCTACATCATAAATCGGAATATAACTCGGATTCTACTGCGCCTACATCATAACTCGGAATCTACTGCGCCTACATCATAACTCGGAATCTAACTCGGAATTTACTGCGCCTACATCATAACTCGGAATCTAACTCGGAATCTACTGTGCCTACATCATAACTCGGAATCTACTGCGCCTACATCATAACTCGGAATCTAACTCGGAATCTACTGCGCCTACATCATAACTCGGAATCTACTGCGCCTACATCATAACTCGGAATCTACTGTGCCTACATCATAACTCGGAATCTAACTCGGAATCTACTTCGCCTACATCATAACTCGGAATCTAACTCGGAATCTACTGTGCCTACATCATAACTCGGAATCTAACTCGGAATCTACTGCGCCTACATCATAACTCGGAATCTACTGCACCTACATCATAACTCGGAATCTACTGCGCCTACATCATAACTCGGAATCTAACTCGGAATCTACTGCGCCTACATCATAACTCGGAATCTACTGCGCCTACATCATAACTCGGAATCTACTGCGCCTACATCATATCTCCGAATGTAACTCGGAATCTACTGCGCCTACATCATAACTCGGAATCTACTGCGACTACATCTTAACTCGGAATCTAGTGCGCCTACATCATAACTCGGAATCTAACTCGGAATCTACTGGGCCTACATCATAACTCGGAATCTACTGCACCTACATCATAACTCGGAATCTACTGTGCCTACATCATATCTCGGAATCTACTGCGCCTACATCTTAACTCGGAATCTACTGCGCCTACATCATAACTCGGAATCTACTGCGCCTACATCATAACTCGGAATCTACTGCGCTTACATCATACCTCGGAATCTACTGCGCCTACATCATAACTCGGAATCTACTGCGCCTACATCAAAACTCGGAATCTAACTCGGAATCTACTGCGCCGACATCATAACTCGGAATCTACTGCGCCTACATCATAACTCGGAATCTAACTCGGAATCTACTGCGCCTACATCAAAACTCGGAATCTACTGCGCCTACATCATAACTCGGAATCTACTGCGCCTACATCATAACTCGGAATCTAACTCAGAATCCTCTGCGCCTACATCATAACTCGGAATCTAACTCGGAATCTACTGCGCCTACATCATAACTCGGAATCTACTGCGCCTACATCATAACTCGGAATCTAACTCGGAATCTACTGCGCCTACATCATAACTCGGAATCTACTGCGCCTACATCATAACACGGAATCTAACTCGGAATCTATTGCGCCTACATCATAACTCGGAATCTATCTCGGAATCTACTGCGCCTACATCATAACTCGGAATCTACTGCGCCTACATCATAACTCGGAATCTAACTTGGAATCTACTGCGCCTACATCATAACTCGGAATCTACTGCGCCTACATCATAACTCGGAATCTAACTCGGAATCAACTTCGCCTACATCATAACTCGGAATCTAACTCGGAATCTACTGCGCCTACGTCATAACTCGGAATCTAACTCGGAATCTACTGCGCCTACATCATAACTTGGAATCTACTGCGCCTACATCATAACTCGGAATCTACTGCGCCTACATCATAAATCGGAATCTAACTCGGAATCTACTGCGCCTACATCATTACTCGGAATATAACTCGGATTCTACTGCGCCTACATCATAACTCGGAATCTACTGCGCCTACATCATAACTCGGAATCTAACTCGGAATCTACTGCGCCTACATCATAACTCGGAATCTAACTCGGAATCTACTGCGCCTACATCATAACTCGGAATCTACTGCGCCTACATCATAACTCGGAATCTAACTCGGAATCTACTGCGCCTACATCATAACTCGGAATCTACTGCGCCTACATCATAACTCGGAATCTACTGTGCCTACATCATAACTCGGAATCTAACTCAGAATCTACTTCACCTACATCATAACTCGGAATCTAACTCGGAATCTACTGTGCCTACATCATAACTCGGAATCTAACTCGGAATCTACTGCGCCTACATCATAACTCGGAATCTACTGCACCTACATCATAACTCGGAATCTACTGCGCCTACATCATAACTCGGAATCTAACTCGGAATCTACTGCTCCTACATCATAACTCGGAATCTACTGCGCCTACATCATAACTCGGAATCTACTGCGCCTACATCATATCTCCGAATCTAACTCGGAATCTACTGCGCCTACATCATAACTCGGAATCTACTGCGCCTACATCTTAACTCGGAATCTAGTGCGCCTACATCATAACTCGGAATCTAACTCGGAATCTACTGCGCCTACATCATAACTCGGAATCTACTGCACCTACATCATAACTCGGAATCTACTGCGCCTACATCATAACTCGGAATCTACTGTGCCTACATCATATCTCGGAATCTAACTCGGAATCTACTGTGCCTACATCATAACTCGGAATCTACTGCGCCTACATCTTAACTCGGAATCTACTGCGCCTACATCATAACTCGGAATCTACTGCGCCTACATCATAACTCGGAATCTACTGCGCTTACATCATACCTCGGAATCTACTGCGCCTACATCATAACTCGGAATCTACTGCGCCTACATCAAAACTCGGAATCTAACTCGGAATCTACTGCGCCTACATCATAACTCGGAATCTACTGCACCTCCATCATAACTCGGAATCTAACTCGGAATCTACTGCGCCTACATCATAACTCGGAAACTACTGCGCCTACATCATAACTCGGAATCTACTGCGCCTACATCATAACTCGGAATCTAACTCGGAATCTACTGCGATTACATCATAACTCGGAATCTACTGCGCCTACATCATAACTCGGAATCTAACTCGGAATCTACTGCGCCTACATCATAACTTGGAATCTAACTCGGAATCTACTGCGCCTACATCATAACTCGGAATCTAACTCGGAATCTACTGCGCCTACATCATAACTCGGAATCTACTGCGCCTACATCATAACTCGGAATCTAACTCGGAATCTACTGCGCCTACATCATAACTCGGAATCTACTGCGCCTACATCTTAACTCGGAATCTACTGCGCCTACATCATAACTCGGATTCTAACTCGGAATCTACTGCGCCTACATCATAACTCGGAATCTACTGCGCCTACATCATAACTCGGAATCTACTGCGCCTACATCATAACTCGGAATCTACTGCGCCTACATCATAACTCGTTATCTACTGCGCCTACAACATAACTCGGAATCTAACTCGGAATCTACTGCGCCTACATCATAACTCGGAATCTAACTCGGAATCTACTGCGCCTACATCATAACTCGGAATCTACTGCGCCTATATCATAACTCGGAATCTAGCTCGGAATCTACTGCGCCTACATCATAACTCGGAATCTACTGCGCCTACATCATAACTCGGAATCTAACTCGGAATCTACTGGGCCTACATCATAACTCGGAATCTAACTCGGAATCTACTGCGCCTACATCATAACTCGGAATCTAACTCGGAATCTACTGCGCCTACATCATAACTCGGAATCTAACTCGGAATCTACTGCGCCTACATCATAACTCAGAATCTAACTCGGAATCTACTGCGCCTACATCATAACTCGGAATCTACTGCGCCTACATCATAACTCGAAATCTAACTCAGAATCTACTGCGCCTACATCAAAACTCGGAATCTACTGCGCCTACATCATAACTCGGAATCTACTGCGCCTACATCATAACTCGGAATCTAACTCAGAATCCTCTGCGACTACATCATAACTCGGAATCTAACTCGGAATCTACTGCGCCTACATCATAACTCGGAATCTACTGCGCCTACATCATAACTCGGAATCTAACTCGGAATCTACTGCGCCTACATCATAACTCGGAATCTACTGCGCCTACATCATAACTCGGAATCTAACTCGGAATCTATTGCGCCTACATCATAACTCGGAATCTATCTCGGAATCTACTGCGCCTACATCATAACTCGGAATCTACTGCGCCTACATCATAACTCGGAATCTAACTCGGAATCTACTGCGCCTACATCATAACTCGGAATCTAACTCGGAATCTACTTCGCCTACATCATAACTCGGAATCTAACTCGGAATCTACTGTGCCTACGTCATAACTCGGAATCTAACTCGGAATCTACTGCGCCTACATCATAACTTGGAATCTACTGCGCCTACATCATAACTCGGAATCTACTGCGCCTACATCATAAATCGGAATCTAACTCGGAATCTACTGCACCTACATCATAACTCGGAATCTACTGCGCCTACATCATAAATCGGAATATAACTCGGATTCTACTGCGCCTACATCATAACTCGGAATCTACTGCGCCTACATCATAACTCGGAATCTAACTCGGAATTTACTGCACTTACATCATAACTCGGAATCTAACTCGGAATCTACTGTGCCTACATCATAACTCGGAATCTACTGCGCCTACATCATAACTCGGAATCTAACTCGGAATCTACTGCGCCTACATCATAACTCGGAATCTACTGCGCCTACATCATAACTCGGAATCTACTGTGCCTACATCATAACTCGGAATCTAACTCGGAATCTACTTCGCCTACATCATAACTCGGAATCTAACTCGGAATCTACTGTGCCTACATCATAACTCGGAATCTAACTCGGAATCTACTGCGCCTACATCATAACTCGGAATCTACTGCACCTACATCATAACTCGGAATCTACTGCGCCTACATCATAACTCGGAATCTAACTCGGAATCTACTGCGCCTACATCATAACTCGGAATCTACTGCGCCTACATCATAACTCGGAATCTACTGCGCCTACATCATAACTCGGAATCTACTGCGACTACATCTTAACTCGGAATCTAGTGCGCCTACATCATAACTCGGAATCTAACTCGGAATCTACTGGGCCTACATCATAACTCGGAATCTACTGCACCTACATCATAACTCGGAATCTACTGTGCCTACATCATATCTCGGAATCTACTGCGCCTACATCTTAACTCGGAATCTACTGCGCCTACATCATAACTCGGAATCTACTGCGCCTACATCATAACTCGGAATCTACTGCGCTTACATCATACCTCGGAATCTACTGCGCCTACATCATAACTCGGAATCTACTGCGCCTACATCAAAACTCGGAATCTAACTCGGAATCTACTGCGCCGACATCATAACTCGGAATCTACTGCGCCTACATCATAACTCGGAATCTAACTCGGAATCTACTGCGCCTACATCATAACTCGGAATTAACTGCGCCTACATCATAACTCGGAATCTACTGCGCCTACATCATAACTCGGAATCTAACTCGGAATCTACTGCGCCTACATCATAACTCGGAATCTACTGCGCCTACATCATAACTCGGAATCTAACTCGGAATCTACTGCGCCTACATCATAACTCGGAATCTAACTCAGAATCTACTGCGCCTACATCATAACTCGGAATCTAACTCGGAATCTACTGCGCCTACATCATAACTCGGAATCTACTGCGCCTACATCATAACTCGGAATCTAACTCAGAATCTACTGCGCCTACATCATAACTCGGAATCTAACTCGGAATCTACTGCGCCTACATCATAACTCGGAATCTACTGCGCCTACATCATAACTCGGAATCTAACTCGGAATCTACTGCGCCTACATCATATCTCGGACTCGAACTCAGAATCTACTGCGCCTACATCATAACTCGGAATCTAACTCGGAATATACTGCGCCTACATCATAACTCGGAATCTACTGCGCCTACATCATAACTCGGAAACTAACTCGGAATCTACTGCGCCTACTTCATAACTCGGAATCTACTGCACCTACAACATAACTCGCAATCTACTGCGCCTACATCATAACTCGGAATCTACTGCGCCTACATCATAACTCGGAATCTAACTCGGAATGTACTGCGCCTACATCATAACTCGGAATCTAACTCGGAATCTACTGCGCCTACATCATAACTCGGAATCTAACTCGGAATTTACTGCGCCTACATCATAACTCGGAATCTACTGCGCCTACATCATAACTCGGAATCTAACTCGGAATCTACTGCGCCTACATCATAACTCGGAATCTACTGCGCCTACATCATAACTCGGAATCTTACTCGGAATCTACTGCGCCTACATCATAACTCGGAATCTACTGCGCCTACATCATAACTTGGAATCTAACTCGGAATCTACTGCGCCTACATCATAACTCGGAATCTACTGCGCCTACATCATAACTCGGAATCTAACTCGGAATCTATTGCGCCTACATCATAACTCAGAATCTAACTCGGAATCTACTGCGCCTACATCATAACTCGGAATCTAACTCGGAATCTACTGCGCCTACATCATAACTCGGAATCTAACTCGGAATCTACTGCGCCTACATCATAACTCGGAATCTACTGCGCCTACATCATAACTCGGAATCTAACTCGGAATCTACTGCGCCTACATCATAACTCGGAATGTAACTCGGAATCTACTGCGCCTACATCATAACTCGGAATCCTCTGCGCCTACATCATAACTCGGAATCTAACTCGGAATCTACTGCGCCTACATCATAACTCGGAATCTACTGCGCCTACATCATAACTCGGAATCTAACTCGGAATCTACTGCGCCTACATCATAACTCGGAATCTACTGCGCCTACATCATAACTCGGAATCTAACTCGGAATCTACTGCGCCTACATCATAACTCGGAATCTAACTCAGAATCTACTGCGCCTTCATCATAACTCGGAATCTAACTCGGAATCTACTGCGCCTACATCATAACTCGGAATCTACTGCGCCTACATCATAACTCGGAATCTAACTCGGAATCTACTGCGCCTACATCATAACTCGGAATCTAACTCGGAATCTACTGCGCCTACATCATAACTCGGACTCGAACTCAGAATCTACTGCGCCTACATCATAACTCGGAATCTAACTCGGAATCTACTGCGCCTACATCATAACTCGGAATCTACTGCGCCTACATCATAACTCGGAAACTAACTCGGAATCTACTGCGCCTACATCATAACTCGGAATCTACTGCACCTACATCATAACTCGCAATCTACTGCGCCTACATCATAACTCGGAATCTACTGCGCCTACATCATAACTCGGAATCTAACTCGGAATCTACTGCGCCTACATCATAACTCGGAATCTAACTCAGAATCTACTGCGCCTACATCATAACTCGGAATCTAACTCGGAATTTACTGCGCCTACATCATAACTCGGAATCTACTGCGCCTACATCATAACTCGGAATCTAACTCGGAATCTACTGCGCCTACATCATAACTCGGAATCTACTGCGCCTACATCATAACTCGGAATCTACTGCGCCTACATCATAACTCGGAATCTAACTCGGAATCTACTGCGCCTACATCATAACTCGGAATCTACTGCGCCTACATCATAACTCCAAATCTAACTCGGAATCTACTGCGCCTACATCATAACTCGGAATCTAACTCGGAATCTACTGCGCCTACATCATAACTCGGAATCTACTGCGCCTACATCATAACTCGGAATCTAACTCGGAATCTACTGCGCCTACATCATAACTCGGAATCTAACTCGGAATCTACTGCGCCTACATCATAACTCGGAATCTAACTCGGAATCTACTGCGCCTACATCATAACTCGGAATCTACTGCGCCTACATCATAACTCGGAATCTAACTCGGAATCTACTGCGCCTACATCATAACTCGGAATGTAACTCGGAATCTACTGCGCCTACATCATAACTCGGAATCCTCTGCGCCTACATCATAACTCGGAATCTAACTCGGAATCTACTGCGCCTACATCATAACTCGGAATCTACTGCGCCTACATCATAACTCGGAATCTAACTCGGAATCTACTGCGCCTACATCATAACTCGGAATCTACTGCGACTACATCTTAACTCGGAATCTAGTGCGCCTACATCATAACTCGGAATCTAACTCAGAATCTACTGGGCCTACATCATAACTCGGAATCTACTGCACCTACATCATAACTCCAAATCTAACTCGGAATCTACTGCGCCTACATCATAACTCGGAATCTAACTCGGAATCTACTGCGCCTACATCATAACTCGGAATCTACTGCGCCTACATCATAACTCGGAATCTAACTCGGAATCTACTGCGCCTACATCATAACTCGGAATCTAACTCAGAATCTACTGCGCCTTCATCATAACTCGGAATCTAACTCGGAATCTACTGCGCCTACATCATAACTCGGAATCTACTGCGCCTACATCATAACTCGGAATCTAACTCGGAATCTACTGCGCCTACATCATAACTCGGAATCTAACTCGGAATCTACTGCGCCTACATCATAACTCGGACTCGAACTCAGAATCTACTGCGCCTACATCATAACTCGGAATCTAACTCGGAATCTACTGCGCCTACATCATAACTCGGAATCTACTGCGCCTACATCATAACTCGGAAACTAACTCGGAATCTACTGCGCCTACATCATAACTCGGAATCTACTGCACCTACATCATAACTCGCAATCTACTGCGCCTACATCATAACTCGGAATCTAACTCGGAATCTACTGCGCCTACATCATAACTCGGAATCTACTGCGCCTACATCATAACTCGGAATCTACTGCGCCTACATCATAACTCGGAATCTAACTCGGAATCTACTGCGCCTACATCATAACTCGGAATCTACTGCGCCTACATCATAACTCCAAATCTAACTCGGAATCTACTGCGCCTACATCATAACTCGGAATCTAACTCGGAATCTACTGCGCCTACATCATAACTCGGAATCTACTGCGCCTACATCATAACTCGGAATCTAACTCGGAATCTACTGCGCCTACATCATAACTCGGAATCTAACTCGAAATCTACTGCGCCTACATCATAACTCGGAATCTAACTCGGAATCTACTGCGCCTACATCATAACTCGGAATCTACTGCGCCTACATCATAACTCGGAATCTAACTCGGAATCTACTGCGCCTACATCATAACTCGGAATGTAACTCGGAATCTACTGCGCCTACATCATAACTCGGAATCCTCTGCGCCAACATCATAACTCGGAATCTAACTCGGAATCTACTGCGCCTACATCATAACTCGGAATCTACTGCGCCTACATCATAACTCGGAATCTAACTCGGAATCTACTGCGCCTACATCATAACTCGGAATCTACTGCGACTACATCTTAACTCGGAATCTAGTGCGCCTACATCATAACTCGGAATCTAACTCGGAATCTACTGGGCCTACATCATAACTCGGAATCTACTGCACCTACATCATAACTCGGAATCTACTGTGCCTACATCATATCTCGGAATCTACTGCGCCTACATCTTAACTCGGAATCTACTGCGCCTACATCATAACTCGGAATCTACTGCGCCTACATCATAACTCGGAATCTACTGCGCTTACATCATACCTCGGAATCTACTGCGCCTACATCATAACTCGGAATCTACTGCGACTACATCAAAACTCGGAATATAACTCAGAATCTACTGCGCCTACATCATAACTCGGAATCTACTGCGCCTACATCATAACTCGGAATCTAACTCGGAATCTACTGCGCCTACATCATAACTCGGAATCTACTGCGCCTACATCATAACTCGGAATCTACTGCGCCTACATCATAACTCGGAATCTAACTCGGAATCTACTGCGCCTACATCATAACTCGGAATCTACTGCGCCTACATCATAACTCGGAATCTAACTCGGAATCTACTGCGCCTACATCATAACTCGGAATCTAACTCAGAATCTACTGCGCCTACATCATAACTCGGAATCTAACTCGGAATCTACTGCGCCTACATCATAACTCGGAATCTACTGCGCCTACATCATAACTCGGAATCTAACTCGGAATCTACTGCTCCTACATCATAACTCGGAATCTAACTCGGAATCTACTGCGCCTACATCATAACTCGGAATCTACTGCGCCTACATCATAACTCGGAATCTAACTCGGAATCTACTGCGCCTACATCATAACTCGGACTCGAACTCAGAATCTACTGCGCCTACATCATAACTCGGAATCTAACTCGGAATATACTGCGCCTACATCATAACTCGGAATCTACTGCGCCTACATCATAACTCGGAAACTAACTCGGAATCTACTGCGCCTACATCATAACTCGGAATCTACTGCACCTACATCATAACTCGCAATCTACTGCGCCTACATCATAACTCGGAATCTACTGCGCCTACATCATAACTCGGAATCTAACTCGGAATCTACTGCGCCTACATCATAACTCGGAATCTAACTCGGAATCTACTGCTCCTACATCATAACTCGGAATCTAACTCGGAATCTACTGCGCCTACATCATAACTCGGAATCTACTGCGCCTACATCATAACTCGGAATCTAACTCGGAATCTACTGCGCCTACATCATAACTCGGACTCGAACTCAGAATCTACTGCGCCTACATCATAACTCGGAATCTAACTCGGAATATACTGCGCCTACATCATAACTCGGAATCTACTGCGCCTACATCATAACTCGGAAACTAACTCGGAATCTACTGCGCCTACATCATAACTCGGAATCTACTGCACCTACATCATAACTCGCAATCTACTGCGCCTACATCATAACTCGGAATCTACTGCGCCTACATCATAACTCGGAATCTAACTCGGAATCTACTGCGCCTACATCATAACTCGGAATCTAACTCGGAATCTACTGCGCCTACATCATAACTCGGAATCTAACTCGGAATTTACTGCGCCTACATCATAACTCGGAATCTACTGCGCCTACATCATAACTCGGAATCTAACTCGGAATCTACTGCGCCTACATCATAACTCGGAATCTACTGCGCCTACATCATAACTCGGAATCTAACTCGGAATCTACTGCGCCTACATCATAACTCGGAATCTACTGCGCCTACATCATAACTTGGAATCTAACTCGGAATCTACTGCGCCTACATCATAACTCGGAATCTACTGCGCCTACATCATAACTCGGAATCTAACTCGGAATCTATTGCGCCTACATCATAACTCAGAATCTAACTCGGAATCTACTGCGCCTACATCATAACTCGGAATCTAACTCGGAATCTACTGCGCCTACATCATAACTCGGAATCTAACTCGGAATCTACTGCGCCTACATCATAACTCGGAATCTACTGCGCCTACATCATAACTCGGAATCTAACTCGGAATCTACTGCGCCTACATCATAACTCGGAATGTAACTCGGAATCTACTGCGCCTACATCATAACTCGGAATCCTCTGCGCCTACATCATAACTCGGAATCTAACTCGGAATCTACTGCGCCTACATCATAACTCTGAATCTACTGCGCCTACATCATAACTCGGAATCTAACTCGGAATCTACTGCGCCTACATCATAACTCGGAATCTACTGCGCCTACATCATAACTCGGAATCTAACTCGGAATCTACTGCGCCTACATCATAACTCGGAATCTAACTCAGAATCTACTGCGCCTTCATCATAACTCGGAATCTAACTCGGAATCTACTGTGCCTACATCATAACTCGGAATCTACTGCGCCTACATCATAACTCGGAATCTAACTCGGAATCTACTGCGCCTACATCATAACTCGGAATCTAACTCGGAATCTACTGCGCCTACATCATAACTCGGAATCTACTGCGCCTACATCATAACTCGGAATCTAACTAGGAATCTACTGCGCCTACATCATAACTCGGACTCGAACTCAGAATCTACTGCGCCTACATCATAACTCGGAATCTAACTCGGAATCTACTGCGCCTACATCATAACTCGGAATCTACTGCGCCTACATCATAACTCGGAAACTAACTCGGAATCTACTGCGCCTACATCATAACTCGGAATCTACTGCACCTACATCATAACTCGCAATCTACTGCGCCTACATCATAACTCGGAATCTACTGCGCCTACATCATAACTCGGAATCTAACTCGGAATCTACTGCGCCTACATCATAACTCGGAATCTAACTCGGAATCTACTGCGCCTACATCATAACTCGGAATCTAACTCGGAATCTACTGCGCCTACATCATAACTCGGAATCTACTGCGCCTACATCATAACTCGGAATCTACTGCGCCTACATCATAACTCGGAATCTAACTCGGAATCTACTGCGCCTACATCATAACTCGGAATCTACTGCGCCTACATCATAACTCCAAATCTAACTCGGAATCTACTGCGCCTACATCATAACTCGGAATCTAACTCGGAATCTACTGCGCCTACATCATAACTCGGAATCTACTGCGCCTACATCATAACTCGGAATCTAACTCGGAATCTACTGCGCCTACATCATAACTCAGAATCTAACTCGGAATCTACTGCGCCTACATCATAACTCGGAATTTACTGCGCCTACATCATAACTCGGAATCTAACTCGGAATCTACTGCGCCTACATCATAACTCGGAATGTAACTCGGAATCTACTGCGCCTACATCATAACTCGGAATCCTCTGCGCCTACATCATAACTCGGAATCTAACTCGGAATCTACTGCGCCTACATCATAACTCGGAATCTACTGCGCCTACATCATAACTCGGAATCTAACTCGGAATCTACTGCGCCTACATCATAACTCGGAATCTACTGCGCCTACATCATAACTCGGAATCTAACTCGGAATCTATTGCGCCTACATCATAACTCGGAATCTAACTCGGAATCTACTGCGCCTACATCATAACTCGGAATCTACTGCGCCTACATCATAACTCGGAATCTAACTCGGAATCTACTGCGCCTACATCATAACTCGGAATCTACTGCGCCTACATCATAACTCGGAATCTAACTCGGAATCAACTTCGCCTACATCATAACTCGGAATCTAACTCGGAATCTACTGTGCCTACGTCATAACTCGGAATCTAACTCGGAATCTACTGCGCCTACATCATAACTTGGAATCTACTGCGCCTACATCATAACTCGGAATCTACTGCGCCTACATCATAAATCGGAATCTAACTCGGAATCTACTGCACCTACATCATAACTCGGAATCTACTGCGCCTACATCATAACTCGGAATATAACTCGGATTCTACTGCGCCTACATCATAACTCGGAATCTACTGCGCCTACATCATAAATCGGAATCTAACTCGGAATCTACTGCACCTACATCATAACTCGGAATCTACTGCGCCTACATCATAACTCGGAATATAACTCGGATTCTACTGCGCCTACATCATAACTCGGAATCTACTGCGCCTACATCATAACTCGGAATCTAACTCGGAATTTACTGCGCCTACATCATAACTCGGAATCTAACTCGGAATCTACTGTGCCTACATCATAACTCGGAATCTACTGCGCCTACATCATAACTCGGAATCTAACTCGGAATCTACTGCGCCTACATCATAACTCGGAATCTACTGCGCCTACATCATAACTCGGAATCTACTGCGCCTACACCATAACTCGGAATCTAACTCGGAATCAACTTCGCCTACATCATAACTTGGAATCTAACTCGGAATCTACTGTGCCTACGTCATAACTCGGAATCTAACTCGGAATCTACTGCGCCTACATCATAACTTGGAATCTACTGCGCCTACATCATAACTCGGAATCTACTGCGCCTACATCATAAATCGGAATCTAACTCGGAATCTACTGCACCTACATCATAACTCGGAATCTACTGCGCCTACATCATTACTCGGAATATAACTCGGATTCTACTGCGCCTACATCATAACTCGGAATCTACTGCGCCTACATCATAACTCGGAATCTAACTCGGAATTTACTGCGCCTACATCATAACTCGGAATCTAACTCGGAATCTACTGTGCCTACATCATAACTCGGAATCTACTGCGCCTACATCATAACTCGGAATCTAACTCGGAATCTACTGCGCCTACATCATAACTCGGAATCTACTGCGCCTACATCATAACTCGGAATCTAACTCGGAACCTATTGCGCCTACATCATAACTCGGAATCTAACTCGGAATCTACTGCGCCTACATCATAACTCGGAATCTACTGCGCCTACATCATAACTCGGAATCTAACTCGCAATCTACTTCGCCTACATCATAACTCGGAATCTAACTCGGAATCTACTGCGCCTACATCATAACTCGGAATCTACTGCGCCTACATCATAACTCGGAATCTAACTCGGAATCTACTGCGCCTACATCATAACTCGGAATCTAACTCGGAATCTACTGCGCCTACATCATAACTCGGAATCTACTGCGCCTACATCATAACTCGGAATCTAACTCGGAATCTACTGCGCCTACATCAAATCTCGGAATCTACTGCGCCTACATCATAACTCGGAATCTACTGCGCCTACATCATAACTCGGAATCTAACTCGGAATCCTCTGCGCCTACATCATAACTCGGAATCTAACTCGGAATCTACTGCGCCTACATCATAACTCGGAATCTACTGCGCCTACATCATAACTCGGAATCTAACTCGGAATCTACTGCGCCTACATCATAACTCGGAATCTACTGCGCCTACATCATAACTCGGAATCTACTGCGCCTACATCATAACTCGGAATCTAACTCGGAATCCTCTGCGCCTACATCATAACTCGGAATCTAACTCGGAATCTACTGTGCCTACATCATAACTCGGAATCTACTGCGCCTACATCATAACTCGGAATCTACTGCGCCTACATCATAACTCGGAATCTACTGTGCCTACATCATAACTCGGAATCTAACTCGCAATCTACTTCGCCTACATCATAACTCGGAATCTAACTCGGAATCTACTGTGCCTACATCATAACTCGGAATCTAACTCGGAATCTACTGCGCCTACATCATAACTCGGAATCTACTGCACCTACATCATAACTCGGAATCTACTGCGCCTACATCATAACTCGGAATCTAACTCGGAATCTACTGCGCCTACATCATAACTCGGAATCTACTGCGCCTACATCATAACTCGGAATCTACTGCGCCTACATCATATCTCCGAATCTAACTCGGAATCTACTGCGCCTACATCATAACTCGGAATCTACTGCGCCTACATCATAACTCGGAATCTAACTCGGAATCTATTGCGCCTACATCATAACTCGGAATCTATCTCGGAATCTACTGCGCCTACATCATAACTCGGAATCTACTGCGCCTACATCATAACTCGGAATCTAACTCGGAATCTACTGCGCCTACATCATAACTCGGAATCTACTGCGCCTACATCATAACTCGGAATCTAACTCGGAATCTACTTCGCCTACATCATAACTCGGAATCTAACTCGGAATCTACTGTGCCTACGTCATAACTCGGAATCTAACTCGGAATCTACTGCGCCTACATCATAACTTGGAATCTACTGCGCCTACATCATAACTCGGAATCTACTGCGCCTACATCATAAATCGGAATCTAACTCGGAATCTACTGCACCTACATCATAACTCGGAATCTACTGCGCCTACATCATAACTCGGAATCTAACTCGGAATCTACTGCGCCTACATCATAACTCGGAATCTACTGCGCCTACATCATAACTCGGAATCTAACTAGGAATCTACTGCACCTACATCATAACTCGGACTCGAACTCAGAATCTACTGCGCCTACATCATAACTCGGAATCTAACTCGGAATCTACTGCGCCTACATCATAACTCGGAATCTACTGCGCCTACATCATAACTCGGAAACTAACTCGGAATCTACTGCGCCTACATCATAACTCGGAATCTACTGCACCTACATCATAACTCGCAATCTACTGCGCCTACATCATAACTCGGAATCTACTGCGCCTACATCATAACTCGGAATCTAACTCGGAATCTACTGCGCCTACATCATAACTCGGAATCTAACTCGGAATCTACTGCGCCTACATCATAACTCGGAATCTAACTCGGAATTTACTGCGCCTACATCATAACTCGGAATCTACTGCGCCTACATCATAACTCGGAATCTAACTCGGAATCTACTGCGCCTACATCATAACTCGGAATCTACTGCGCCTACATCATAACTCGGAATCTACTGCGCCTACATCATAACTCGGAATCTAACTCGGAATCTACTGCGCCTACATCATAACTCGGAATCTACTGCGCCTACATCATAACTCCAAATCTAACTCGGAATCTACTGCGCCTACATCATAACTCGGAATCTAACTCGGAATCTACTGCGCCTACATCATAACTCGGAATCTACTGCGCCTACATCATAACTCGGAATCTAACTCGGAATCTACTGCGCCTACATCATAACTCGGAATCTAACTCGGAATCTACTGCGCCTACATCATAACTCGGAATCTAACTCGGAATCTACTGCGCCTACATCATAACTCGGAATCTAACTCGGAATCTACTGCGCCTACATCATAACTCGGAATCTAACTCGGAATCTACTGCGCCTACATCATAACTCGGAATCTACTGCGCCTACATCATAACTCGGAATCTAACTCGGAATCTACTGCGCCTACATCATAACTCGGAATGTAACTCGGAATCTACTGCGCCTACATCATAACTCGGAATCCTCTGCGCCTACATCATAACTCGGAATCTAACTCGGAATCTACTGCGCCTGCATCATAACTCGGAATCTACTGCGCCTACATCATAACTCGGAATCTAACTCGGAATCTACTGCGCCTACATCATAACTCGGAATCTACTGCGCCTACATCATAACTCGGAATCTAACTCGGAATCTATTGCGCCTACATCATACCTCGGAATCTATCTCGGAATCTACTGCGCCTACATCATAACTCGGAATCTACTGCGCCTACATCATAACTCGGAATCTAACTCGGAATCTACTGCGCCTACATCATAACTCGGAATCTACTGCGCCTACATCATAACTCGGAATCTAACTCGGAATCAACTTCGCCTACATCATAACTCGGAATCTAACTCGGAATCTACTGTGCCTACGTCATAACTCGGAATCTAACTCGGAATCTACTGCGCCTACATCATAACTTGGAATCTACTGCGCCTACATCATAACTCGGAATCTACTGCGCCTACATCATAAATCGGAATCTAACTCGGAATCTACTGCACCTACATCATAACTCGGAATCTACTGCGCCTACATCATAACTCGGAATATAACTCGGATTCTACTGCGCCTACATCATAACTCGGAATCTACTGCGCCTACATCATAAATCGGAATCTAACTCGGAATCTACTGCACCTACATCATAACTCGGAATCTACTGCGCCTACATCATAACTCGGAATATAACTCGGATTCTACTGCGCCTACATCATAACTCGGAATCTACTGCGCCTACATCATAACTCGGAATCTAACTCGGAATTTACTGCGCCTACATCATAACTCGGAATCTAACTCGGAATCTACTGTGCCTACATCATAACTCGGAATCTACTGCGCCTACATCATAACTCGGAATCTAACTCGGAATCTACTGCGCCTACATCATAACTCGGAATCTACTGCGCCTACATCATAACTCGGAATCTACTGTGCCTACATCATAACTCGGAATCTAACTCGCAATCTACTTCGCCTACATCATAACTCGGAATCTAACTCGGAATCTACTGTGCCTACATCATAACTCGGAATCTAACTCGGAATCTACTGCGCCTACATCATAACTCGGAATCTACTGCACCTACATCATAACTCGGAATCTACTGCGCCTACATCATAACTCGGAATCTAACTCGGAATCTACTGCGCCTACATCATAACTCGGAATCTACTGCGCCTACATCATAACTCGGAATCTACTGCGCCTACATCATATCTCCGAATCTAACTCGGAATCTACTGCGCCTACATCATAACTCGGAATCTACTGCGCCTACATCATAACTCGGAATCTAACTCGGAATCTATTGCGCCTACATCATAACTCGGAATCTATCTCGGAATCTACTGCGCCTACATCATAACTCGGAATCTACTGCGCCTACATCATAACTCGGAATCTAACTCGGAATCTACTGCGCCTACATCATAACTCGGAATCTACTGCGCCTACATCATAACTCGGAATCTAACTCGGAATCTACTTCGCCTACATCATAACTCGGAATCTAACTCGGAATCTACTGTTCCTACGTCATAACTCGGAATCTAACTCGGAATCTACTGCGCCTACATCATAACTCGGAATCTACTGCGCCTTCATCATAACTCGCTATCTAATGCGCCTACAACATAACTCGGAATCTAACTCGGAATCTACTGCGCCTACATCATAACTCGAAATCTAACTCGGAATCTACTGCGCCTACATCATAACTCGGAATCTACTGCGCCTATATCATAACTCGGAATCTAACTCGGAATCTACTGCGCCTACATCATAACTCGGAATCTACTGCGCCTACATCATAAACCGGAATCTAACTCGGAATCTACTGCGCCTACATCATAACTCGGAATCTAACTCGGAATCTACTGCGCCTACATCATAACTCTGAATCTAACTCGGAATCTACTGCGCCTACATCATAACTCGGAATCTACTGCGCCTACATCATAACTCGGAATCTAACTCGGAATCTACTGCGCCTACATCAAAACTCGGAATCTACTGCGCCTACATCATAACTCGGAATCTACTGCGCCTACATCATAACTCGGAATCTAACTCGGAATCCTCTGCGCCTACATCATAACTCGGAATCTAACTCGGAATCTACTGCGCCTACATCATAACTCGGAATCTACTGCGCCTACATCATAACTCGGAATCTAACTCGGAATCTACTGCGCCTACATCATAACTCGGACTCTACTGCGCCTACATCATAACTCGGAATCTAACTCGGAATCTACTGCGCCTACATCATAACTCGGAATCTACTGCGCCTACATCATAACTCGGAATCTAACTCAGAATCTACTGCGCCTACATCATAACTCGGAATCTACTGCGCCTACATCATAACTCGGAATCTAACTCGGAATCTACTGCGCCTACATCATAACTCGGAATCTACTGCGCCTACATCATAACTCGGAATCTAACTCGGAATCTACTGCGCCTACATCATAACTCGGAATCTACTGCGCCTACATCATAACTCGGAATCTAACTCGGAATCTACTTCGCCTACATCATAACTCGGAATCTAACTCGGAATCTACTGTGCCTACGTCATAACTCGGAATCTAACTCGGAATCTACTGCGCCTACATCATAACTTGGAATCTACTGTGCCTACATCATAACTCGGAATCTACTGCGCCTACATCATAACTCGGAATCTAACACGGAATCTACTGCACCTACATCATAACTCGGAATCTACTGCGCCTACATCATAACTCGGAATATAACTCGGATTCTACTGCGCCTACATCATAACTCGGAATCTAACTCGGAATCTACTTCGCCTACATCATAACTCGGAATCTAACTCGGAATCTACTGCGCCTACATCATAACTCGGAATCTACTGCGCCTACATCATAACTCGGAATCTAACTCAGAATCTACTGCGCCTAAATCATAACTCGGAATCTACTGCGCCTACATCATAACTCGGAATCTAACTCAGAATCTACTGCGCCTAAATCATAACTCGGAATCTACTGCGCCTACATCATAACTCGGAATCTACTGTGCCTACATCATAACTCGGAATCTAACTCGGAATCTACTGCGCCTACATCATAACTCGGAATCTACTGCACCTACATCATAACTCGGAATCTACTGCGCCTACATCATAACTCGGAATCTACTGCGCCTACATCATAACTCTGAATCTAACTCGGAATCTACTGCGCCTACATCATAACTCGGAATCTACTGTGCATACATCATATCTCGGAATCTAACTCTCAATCTACTGCGCCTATATCATAACTCGGAATCTACTGCGCCTACATCTTAACTCGGAATCTACTGCGCTTACATCATAACTCGGAATCTACTGCGCCTACATCATAACTCGGAATCTACTGCGCCTACATCATAACTCGGAATCTAACTCGGAATCTACTGCGCCTACATCATAACTCGGAATCTACTGCGCCTACATCATAACTCGGAATCTAACTCGGAATCTACTGCGCCTACATCATAACTCGGAATCTACTGCGCCTACATCATAACTCGGAATCTAACTCGGAATCTACTGCGCCTACATCATAACTCGGAATCCACTGGGCCTACATCATAACTCGGAATCTACTGCACCTACATCATAACTCGGAATCTAACTCGGAATCTACTGCGCCTACATCATAACTCGGAATCTAACTCGGAATCTACTGCGCCTACATCATAACTCGGAATCTACTGCGCCTACATCATAACTCGGAATCTAACTCGGAATCTACTGCGCCTACATCAAATCTCGGAATCTACTGCGCCTACATCATAACTCGGAATCTACTGCGCCTACATCATAACTCGGAATCTAACTCGGAATCCTCTGCGCCTACATCATAACTCGGAATCTAACTCGGAATTTACTGCGCCTACATCATAACTCGGAATCTACTGCGCCTACATCATAACTCGGAATCTAACTCGGAATCTACTGCGCCTACATCATAACTCGGAATCTACTGCGCCTACATCATAACTCGGAATCTACTGCGCCTACATCATAACTCGGAATCTAACTCGGAATCTACTGCGCCTACATCATAACTCGGAATCTACTGCGCCTACATCATAACTCGGAATCTAACTCGGAATCTACTGCGCCTACATCATAACTCGGAATCTACTGCGCCTACATCATAACTCGGAATCTAACTCGGAATCTACTGCGCCTACATCATAACTCGGAATCTACTGCGCCTACATCATAACTCGGAAACTAACTCGGAATCTACTGCGCCTACATCATAACTCGGAATCTACTGCACCTACATCATAACTCGCAATCTACTGCGCCTACATCATAACTCGGAATCTACTGCGCCTACATCATAACTCGGAATCTAACTCGGAATCTACTGCGCCTACATCATAACTCGGAATCTAACTCGGAATCTACTGCGCCTACATCATAACTCGGAATCTAACTCGGAATTTACTGCGCCTACATCATAACTCGGAATCTACTGCGCCTACATCATAACTCGGAATCTAACTCGGAATCTACTGCGCCTACATCATAACTCGGAATCTACTGCGCCTACATCATAACTCGGAATCTACTGCGCCTACATCATAACTCGGAATCTAACTCGGAATCTACTGCGCCTACATCATAACTCGGAATCTACTGCGCCTACATCATAACTCCAAATCTAACTCGGAATCTACTGCGCCTACATCATAACTCGGAATCTAACTCGGAATCTACTGCGCCTACATCATAACTCGGAATCTACTGCGCCTACATCATAACTCGGAATCTAACTCGGAATCTACTGCGCCTACATCATAACTCGGAATCTAACTCGGAATCTACTGCGCCTACATCATAACTCGGAATCTAACTCGGAATCTACTGCGCCTACATCATAACTCGGAATCTAACTCGGAATCTACTGCGCCTACATCATAACTCGGAATCTAACTCGGAATCTACTGCGCCTACATCATAACTCGGAATCTACTGCGCCTACATCATAACTCGGAATCTAACTCGGAATCTACTGCGCCTACATCATAACTCGGAATCTAACTCGGAATCTACTGCGCCTACATCATAACTCGGAATCCTCTGCGCCTACATCATAACTCGGAATCTAACTCGGAATCTACTGCGCCTGCATCATAACTCGGAATCTACTGCGCCTACATCATAACTCGGAATCTAACTCGGAATCTACTGCGCCTACATCATAACTCGGAATCTACTGCGCCTACATCATAACTCGGAATCTAACTCGGAATCTATTGCGCCTACATCATACCTCGGAATCTATCTCGGAATCTACTGCGCCTACATCATAACTCGGAATCTACTGCGCCTACATCATAACTCGGAATCTAACTCGGAATCTACTGCGCCTACATCATAACTCGGAATCTACTGCGCCTACATCATAACTCGGAATCTAACTCGGAATCAACTTCGCCTACATCATAACTCGGAATCTAACTCGGAATCTACTGTGCCTACGTCATAACTCGGAATCTAACTCGGAATCTACTGCGCCTACATCATAACTTGGAATCTACTGCGCCTACATCATAACTCGGAATCTACTGCGCCTACATCATAAATCGGAATCTAACTCGGAATCTACTGCACCTACATCATAACTCGGAATCTACTGCGCCTACATCATAACTCGGAATATAACTCGGATTCTACTGCGCCTACATCATAACTCGGAATCTACTGCGCCTACATCATAAATCGGAATCTAACTCGGAATCTACTGCACCTACATCATAACTCGGAATCTACTGCGCCTACATCATAACTCGGAATATAACTCGGATTCTACTGCGCCTACATCATAACTCGGAATCTACTGCGCCTACATCATAACTCGGAATCTAACTCGGAATTTACTGCGCCTACATCATAACTCGGAATCTAACTCGGAATCTACTGTGCCTACATCATAACTCGGAATCTACTGCGCCTACATCATAACTCGGAATCTAACTCGGAATCTACTGCGCCTACATCATAACTCGGAATCTACTGCGCCTACATCATAACTCGGAATCTACTGTGCCTACATCATAACTCGGAATCTAACTCGCAATCTACTTCGCCTACATCATAACTCGGAATCTAACTCGGAATCTACTGTGCCTACATCATAACTCGGAATCTAACTCGGAATCTACTGCGCCTACATCATAACTCGGAATCTACTGCACCTACATCATAACTCGGAATCTACTGCGCCTACATCATAACTCGGAATCTAACTCGGAATCTACTGCGCCTACATCATAACTCGGAATCTACTGCGCCTACATCATAACTCGGAATCTACTGCGCCTACATCATATCTCCGAATCTAACTCGGAATCTACTGCGCCTACATCATAACTCGGAATCTACTGCGCCTACATCATAACTCGGAATCTAACTCGGAATCTATTGCGCCTACATCATAACTCGGAATCTATCTCGGAATCTACTGCGCCTACATCATAACTCGGAATCTACTGCGCCTACATCATAACTCGGAATCTAACTCGGAATCTACTGCGCCTACATCATAACTCGGAATCTACTGCGCCTACATCATAACTCGGAATCTAACTCGGAATCTACTTCGCCTACATCATAACTCGGAATCTAACTCGGAATCTACTGTGCCTACGTCATAACTCGGAATCTAACTCGGAATCTACTGCGCCTACATCATAACTCGGAATCTACTGCGCCTTCATCATAACTCGTTATCTAATGCGCCTACAACATAACTCGGAATCTAACTCGGAATCTACTGCGCCTACATCATAACTCGAAATCTAACTCGGAATCTACTGCGCCTAAATCATAACTCGGAATCTACTGCGCCTATATCATAACTCGGAATCTAACTCGGAATCTACTGCGCCTACATCATAACTCGGAATCTACTGCGCCTACATCATAAACCGGAATCTAACTCGGAATCTACTGCGCCTACATCATAACTCGGAATCTAACTCGGAATCTACTGCGCCTACATCATAACTCTGAATCTAACTCGGAATCTACTGCGCCTACATCATAACTCAGAATCTACTGCGCCTACATCATAACTCGGAATCTAACTCGGAATCTACTGCGCCTACATCAAAACTCGGAATCTACTGCGCCTACATCATAACTCGGAATCTACTGCGCCTACATCATAACTCGGAATCTAACTCGGAATCCTCTGCGCCTACATCATAACTCGGAATCTAACTCGGAATCTACTGCGCCTACATCATAACTCGGAATCTACTGCGCCTACATCATAACTCGGAATCTAACTCGGAATCTACTGCGCCTACATCATAACTCGGACTCTACTGCGCCTACATCATAACTCGGAATCTAACTCGGAATCTACTGCGCCTACATCATAACTCGGAATCTACTGCGCCTACATCATAACTCGGAATCTAACTCAGAATCTACTGCGCCTACATCATAACTCGGAATCTACTGCGCCTACATCATAACTCGGAATCTAACTCGGAATCTACTGCGCCTACATCATAACTCGGAATCTACTGCGCCTACATCATAACTCGGAATCTAACTCGGAATCTACTGCGCCTACATCATAACTCGGAATCTACTGCGCCTACATCATAACTCGGAATCTAACTCGGAATCTACTTCGCCTACATCATAACTCGGAATCTAACTCGGAATCTACTGTGCCTACGTCATAACTCGGAATCTAACTCGGAATCTACTGCGCCTACATCATAACTTGGAATCTACTGTGCCTACATCATAACTCGGAATCTACTGCGCCTACATCATAACTCGGAATCTAACACGGAATCTACTGCACCTACATCATAACTCGGAATCTACTGCGCCTACATCATAACTCGGAATATAACTCGGATTCTACTGCGCCTACATCATAACTCGGAATCTACTGCGCCTACATCATAACTCGGAATCTAACTCGGAATCTACTTCGCCTACATCATAACTCGGAATCTAACTCGGAATCTACTGCGCCTACATCATAACTCGGAATCTACTGCGCCTACATCATAACTCGGAATCTAACTCAGAATCTACTGCGCCTAAATCATAACTCGGAATCTACTGCGCCTACATCATAACTCGGAATCTACTGTGCCTACATCATAACTCGGAATCTAACTCGGAATCTACTGCGCCTACATCATAACTCGGAATCTACTGCACCTACATCATAACTCGGAATCTACTGCGCCTACATCATAACTCGGAATCTACTGCGCCTACATCATAACTCTGAATCTAACTCGGAATCTACTGCGCCTACATCATAACTCGGAATCTACTGTGCATACATCATATCTCGGAATCTAACTCTCAATCTACTGCGCCTATATCATAACTCGGAATCTACTGCGCCTACATCTTAACTCGGAATCTACTGCGCTTACATCATAACTCGGAATCTACTGCGCCTACATCATAACTCGGAATCTACTGCGCCTACATCATAACTCGGAATCTAACTCGGAATCTACTGCGCCTACATCATAACTCGGAATCTACTGCGCCTACATCATAACTCGGAATCTAACTCGGAATCTACTGCGCCTACATCATAACTCGGAATCTACTGCGCCTACATCATAACTCGGAATCTACTGCGCCTACATCATAACTCGGAATCTAACTCGGAATCTACTGCGCCTACATCATAACTCGGAATCCACTGGGCCTACATCATAACTCGGAATCTACTGCACCTACATCATAACTCGGAATCTAACTCGGAATCTACTGCGCCTACATCATAACTCGGAATCTAACTCGGAATCTACTGCGCCTACATCATAACTCGGAATCTACTGCGCCTACATCATAACTCGGAATCTAACTCGGAATCTACTGCGCCTACATCAAATCTCGGAATCTACTGCGCCTACATCATAACTCGGAATCTACTGCGCCTACATCATAACTCGGAATCTAACTCGGAATCCTCTGCGCCTACATCATAACTCGGAATCTAACTCGGAATTTACTGCGCCTACATCATAACTCGGAATCTACTGCGCCTACATCATAACTCGGAATCTAACTCGGAATCTACTGCGCCTACATCATAACTCGGAATCTACTGCGCCTACATCATAACTCGGAATCTACTGCGCCTACATCATAACTCGGAATCTAACTCGGAATCCTCTGCGCCTACATCATAACTCGGAATCTAACTCGGAATCTACTGCGCCTACATCATAACTCGGAATCTACTGCGCCTACATCATAACTCGGAATCTAACTCGGAATCTACTGCGCCTACATCATAACTCGGAATCTACTGCGCCTACATCATAACTCGGAATCTAACTCGGAATCTACTGCGCCTACATCATAACTCGGAATCTACTGCGCCTACATCATAACTCGGAATCTAACTCGGAATCTACTGCGCCTACATCATAACTCGGAATCTACTGCGCCTACATCATAACTCGGAATCTAACTCGGAATCTACTGCGCCTACATCATAACTCGGAATCTACTGCGCCTACATCATAACTCGGAATCTAACTCGGAATCTACTGCGCCTACATCATAACTCGGAATCTACTGCGCCTACATCATAACTCGGAATCTAACTCGGAATCTACTTCGCCTACCTCATAACTCTGAATCTAACTCGGAATCTACTGCGCCTACATCATAACTCGGAATCTACTGCGCCTACATCATAACTCGGAATCTAACTCGGAATCTACTGCGCCTACATCATAACTCGGAATCTACTGCGCCTACATCATAACTCGGAATCTAACTCGGAATCTATTGCGCCTACATCATAACTCGGAATCTATCTCGGAATCTACTGCGCCTACATCATAACTCGGAATCTACTGCGCCTACATCATAACTCGGAATCTAACTCGGAATCTACTGCGCCTACATCTTAACTCGGAATCTACTGCGCCTACATCATATCTCGGAATCTAACTCGGAATCTACTGCGCCTACATCATAACTCGGAATCTACTGCGCCTACATCTTAACTCGGAATCTACTGCGCCTACATCATAACTCGGAATCTAACTCGGAATCTACTGCGCCTACATCATAACTCGGAATCAACTGCGCCTACATCATAGCTCGGAATCTACAGCGCCTACATCATAACTCGGAATCTAACTCGGAATCTACTGCGCCTACATCATAACTCGGTATCTACTGCGCCTACATCATATCTCGGAATCTAACTCGGAATCTACTGCGCCTACATCATAACTCGGAATCTACTGCGCCTAAATCTTAACTCGGAATCTACTGCGCCTAAATCATAACTCGGAATCTAACTCGGAATCTACTGCGCCTACATCATAACTCGGAATCTACTGCGCCGACATCATAACTCGGAATCTACTGTGCCTACATCATATCTTGGAATCTAACTCGGAATCTACTGCGCCTACATCATAACTCGGAATCTAACTCGGAATCTACTGCGCCTACATAATAACTCGGAATCTAACTCGGAATCTACTGCGCCTACATCATAACTCGGAATCTACTGCGCCTACATCATAACTCGGAATCTAACTCGGAATCTACTGCGCCTACATCATAACACGGAATCTACTGCGCCTACATCATAACTCGGAATCTAACTCGGAATCTACTGCGCCTACATCATAACTCGGAATCTACTGCGCCTACATCATAACTCGGAATCTACTGCACCTACATCGTAACTCGGAATCTAACTCGGAATCTACTGCGCCTACATCATAACTCGGAATCTACTGCGCCTACATCATAACTCGGAATCTAACTCGGAATCTACTGCGCCTACATCATAGCTCGGAATCTAACTCGGAATCTACTGCGCCTACATCATAACTCGGAATCCAACTCGGAATCTACTGCGCCTACATCATAACTCGGAATCTACTGCGCCTACATCATAACTCGGAATCTACTGCGCCTACAACATAACTCGGAATCTAACTCGGAATCTACTGCGCCTACATCATAACTCGAAATCTAACTCGGAATCTACTGCGCCTACATCATAACTCGGAATCTACTGCGCCTATATCATAACTCGGAATCTAACTCGGAATCTACTGCGCCTACATCATAACTCGGAATCTACTGCGCCTACATCATAACTCGGAATCTAACTCGGAATCTACTGCGCCTATATCATAACTCGGAATCTAACTCGGAATCTACTGCGCCTACATCATAACTCGGAATCTAACTCGGAATCTACTGCGCCTACATCATAACTCGGAATCTAACTCGGAATCTACTGCGCCTACATCATAACTCGGAATCTACTGCGCCTACATCATAACTCGGAATCTAACTCGGAATCTACTGCGCCTACATCAAAACTCGGAATCTACTGCGCCTACATCATAACTCGGAATCTAACTCGGAATCCTCTGCGCCTACATCATAACTCGGAATCTAACTCGGAATCTACTGCGCCTACATCATAACTCGGAATCTACTGCGCCTACATCATAACTCGGAATCTAACTCGGAATCTACTGCGCCTACATCATAACTCGGAATCTACTGCGCCTACCTCATAACTCTGAATCTAACTCGGAATCTACTGCGCCTACATCATAACTCGGAATCTACTGCGCCTACATCATAACTCGGAATCTAACTCGGAATCTACTGCGCCTACATCATAACTCGGAATCTACTGCGCCTACATCATAACTCGGAATCTAACTCGGAATCTATTGCGCCTACATCATAACTCGGAATCTATCTCGGAATCTACTGCGCCTACATCATAACTCGGAATCTACTGCGCCTACATCATAACTCGGAATCTAACTCGGAATCTACTGCGCCTACATCTTAACTCGGAATCTACTGCGCCTACATCATATCTCGGAATCTAACTCGGAATCTACTGCGCCTACATCATAACTCGGAATCTACTGCGCCTACATCTTAACTCGGAATCTACTGCGCCTACATCATAACTCGGAATCTAACTCGGAATCTACTGCGCCTACATCATAACTCGGAATCTACTGCGCCTACATCATAACTCGGAATCTACTGCGCCTACATCATAACTCGGAATCTAACTCGGAATCTACTGCGCCTACATCATAACTCGGTATCTACTGCGCCTACATCATATCTCGGAATCTAACTCGGAATCTACTGCGCCTACATCATAACTCGGAATCTACTGCGCCTAAATCTTAACTCGGAATCTACTGCGCCTAAATCATAACTCGGAATCTAACTCGGAATCTACTGCGCCTTCATCATAACTCGGAATCTACTGCGCCGACATCATAACTCGGAATCTACTGTGCCTACATCATATCTTGGAATCTAACTCGGAATCTACTGCGCCTACATCATAACTCGGAATCTAACTCGGAATCTACTGCGCCTACATAATAACTCGGAATCTAACTCGGAATCTACTGCGCCTACATCATAACTCGGAATCTACTGCGCCTACATCATAACTCGGAATCTAACTCGGAATCTACTGCGCCTACATCATAACACGGAATCTACTGCGCCTACATCATAACTCGGAATCTAACTCGGAATCTACTGCGCCTACATCATAACTCGGAATCTACTGCGCCTACATCATAACTCGGAATCTACTGCACCTACATCGTAACTCGGAATCTAACTCGGAATCTACTGCGCCTACATCATAACTCGGAATCTACTGCGCCTACATCATAACTCGGAATCTAACTCGGAATCTACTGCGCCTACATCATAACTCGGAATCTACTGCGCCTTCATCATAACTCGTTATCTAATGCGCCTACAACATAACTCGGAATCTAACTCGGAATCTACTGCGCCTACATCATAACTCGAAATCTAACTCGGAATCTACTGCGCCTACATCATAACTCAGAATCTACTGCGCCTATATCATAACTCGGAATCTAACTCGGAATCTACTGCGCCTACATCATAACTCGGAATCTACTGCGCCTACATCATAACTCGGAATCTAACTCGGAATCTACTGCGCCTACATCATAACTCGGAATCTAACTCGGAATCTACTGCGCCTACATCATAACTCTGAATCTAACTCGGAATCTACTGCGCCTACATCATAACTCGGAATCTACTGCGCCTACATCATAACTCGGAATCTAACTCGGAATCTACTGCGCCTACATCAAAACTCGGAATCTACTGCGCCTACATCATAACTCGGAATCTACTGCGCCTACATCATAACTCGGAATCTAACTCGGAATCCTCTGCGCCTACATCATAACTCGGAATCTAACTCGGAATCTACTGCGCCTACATCATAACTCGGAATCTACTGCGCCTACATCATAACTCGGAATCTAACTCGGAATCTACTGCGCCTACATCATAACTCGGACTCTACTGCGCCTACATCATAACTCGGAATCTAACTCGGAATCTACTGCGCCTACATCATAACTCGGAATCTACTGCGCCTACATCATAACTCGGAATCTAACTCAGAATCTACTGCGCCTACATCATAACTCGGAATCTACTGCGCCTACATCATAACTCGGAATCTAACTCGGAATCTACTGCGCCTACATCATAACTCGGAATCTACTGCGCCTACATCATAACTCGGAATCTAACTCGGAATCTACTGCGCCTACATCATAACTCGGAATCTACTGCGCCTACATCATAACTCGGAATCTAACTCGGAATCTACTTCGCCTACATCATAACTCGGAATCTAACTCGGAATCTACTGTGCCTACGTCATAACTCGGAATCTAACTCGGAATCTACTGCGCCTACATCATAACTTGGAATCTACTGTGCCTACATCATAACTCGGAATCTACTGCGCCTACATCATAACTCGGAATCTAACACGGAATCTACTGCACCTACATCATAACTCGGAATCTACTGCGCCTAAATCATAACTCGGAATATAACTCGGATTCTACTGCGCCTACATCATAACTCGGAATCTACTGCGCCTACATCATAACTCGGAATCTAACTCGGAATCTACTTCGCCTACATCATAACTCGGAATCTAACTCGGAATCTACTGCGCCTACATCATAACTCGGAATCTACTGCGCCTACATCATAACTCGGAATCTAACTCAGAATCTACTGCGCCTAAATCATAACTCGGAATCTACTGCGCCTACATCATAACTCGGAATCTACTGTGCCTACATCATAACTCGGAATCTAACTCGGAATCTACTGCGCCTACATCATAACTCGGAATCTACTGCACCTACATCATAACTCGGAATCTACTGCGCCTACATCATAACTCGGAATCTACTGCGCCTACATCATAACTCTGAATCTAACTCGGAATCTACTGCGCCTACATCATAACTCGGAATCTACTGTGCATACATCATATCTCGGAATCTAACTCTCAATCTACTGCGCCTATATCATAACTCGGAATCTACTGCGCCTACATCTTAACTCGGAATCTACTGCGCTTACATCATAACTCGGAATCTACTGCGCCTACATCATAACTCGGAATCTACTGCGCCTACATCATAACTCGGAATCTAACTCGGAATCTACTGCGCCTACATCATAACTCGGAATCTACTGCGCCTACATCATAACTCGGAATCTAACTCGGAATCTACTGCGCCTACATCATAACTCGGAATCTACTGCGCCTACATCATAACTCGGAATCTACTGCGCCTACATCATAACTCGGAATCTAACTCGGAATCTACTGCGCCTACATCATAACTCGGAATCCACTGGGCCTACATCATAACTCGGAATCTACTGCACCTACATCATAACTCGGAATCTAACTCGGAATCTACTGCGCCTACATCATAACTCGGAATCTACTGCGCCTATATCATAACTCGGAATCTAACTCGGAATCTACTGCGCCTACATCATAACTCGGAATCTACTGCGCCTTCATCATAACTCGTTATCTACTGCGCCTACAACATAACTCGGAATCTAACTCGGAATCTACTGCGCCTACATCATAACTCGAAATCTAACTCGGAATCTACTGCGCCTACATCATAACTCGGAATCTACTGCGCCTATATCAGAACTCGGAATCTAACTCGGAATCTACTGCGCCTACATCATAACTCGGAATCTACTGCGCCTACATCATAACTCGGAATCTAACTCGGAATCTACTGCGCCTACATCATAACTCGGAATCTAACTCGGAATCTACTGCGCCTACATCATAACTCGGAATCTAACTCGGAATCTACTGCGCCTACATCATAACTCGGAATCTAACTCGGAATCTACTGCGCCTACATCATAACTCGGAATCTACTGCGCCTACATCATAACTCGGAATCTAACTCGGAATCTACTGCGCCTACATCAAATCTCGGAATCTACTGCGCCTACATCATAACTCGGAATCTACTGCGCCTACATCATAACTCGGAATCTAACTCGGAATCCTCTGCGCCTACATCATAACTCGGAATCTAACTCGGAATCTACTGCGCCTACATCATAACTCGGAATCTACTGCGCCTACATCATAACTCGGAATCTAACTCGGAATCTACTGCGCCTACATCATAACTCGGAATCTACTGCGCCTACATCATAACTCGGAATCTACTGCGCCTACATCATAACTCGGAATCTAACTCGGAATCCTCTGCGCCTACATCATAACTCGGAATCTAACTCGGAATCTACTGCGCCTACATCATAACTCGGAATCTACTGCGCCTACATCATAACTCGGAATCTAACTCGGAATCTACTGCGCCTACATCATAACTCGGAATCTACTGCGCCTACATCATAACTCGGAATCTAACTCGGAATCTACTGCGCCTACATCATAACTCGGAATCTACTGCGCCTACATCATAACTCGGAATCTAACTCGGAATCTACTGCGCCTACATCATAACTCGGAATCTACTGCGCCTACATCATAACTCGGAATCTAACTCGGAATCTACTGCGCCTACATCATAACTCGGAATCTACTGCGCCTACATCATAACTCGGAATCTAACTCGGAATCTACTGCGCCTACATCATAACTCGGAATCTACTGCGCCTACATCATAACTCGGAATCTAACTCGGAATCTACTTCGCCTACATCATAACTCGGAATCTAACTCGGAATCTACTGTGCCTACATCATAACTCGGAATCTAACTCGGAATCTACTGCGCCTACATCATAACTTGGAATCTACTGTGCCTACATCATAACTCGGAATCTACTGCGCCTACATCATAACTCGGAATCTAACTCGGAATCTACTGCACCTACATCATAACTCGGAATCTACTGCGCCTACATCATAACTCGGAATATAACTCGGATTCTACTGCGCCTACATCATAACTCGGAATCTACTGCGCCTACATCATAACTCGGAATCTAACTCGGAATCTACTGCGCCTACATCATAACTCGGAATCTAACTCGGAATCTACTGCGCCTAAATCATAACTCGGAATCTACTGCGCCTACATCATAACTCGGAATCTACTGTGCCTACATCATAACTTGGAATCTAATTCGGAATCTACTTCGCCTACATCATAACTCGGAATCTAACTCGGAATCTACTGTGCCTACATCATAACTCGGAATCTAACTCGGAATCTACTGCGCCTACATCATAACTCGGAATCTACTGCACCTACATCATAACTCGGAATCTACTGCGCCTACATCATAACTCGGAATCTAACTAGGAATCTACTGCGCCTACATCATAACTCGGAATCTAACTCGGAATCTACTGCGCCTACATCATAACTCGGAATCTAACTCGGAATCCTCTGCGCCTACATCATAACTCGGAATCTAACTCGGAATCTACTGCGCCTACATCATAACTCGGAATCTACTGCGCCTACATCATAACTCGGAATCTAACTCGGAATCTACTGCGCCTACATCATAACTCGGAATCTACTGCGCCTACATCATAACTCGGAATCTAACTCGGAATCTACTGCGCCTACATCATAACTCGGAATCTACTGCGCCTACATCATAACTCGGAATCTAACTCGGAATCTACTGCGCCTACATCATAACTCGGAATCTACTGCGCCTACATCATAACTCGGAATCTAACTCGGAATCTACTGCGCCTACATCATAACTCGGAATCTACTGCGCCTACATCATAACTCGGAATCTAACTCGGAATCTACTGCGCCTACATCATAACTCGGAATCTACTGCGCCTACATCATAACTCGGAATCTAACTCGGAATCTACTTCGCCTACATCATAACTCGGAATCTAACTCGGAATCTACTGTGCCTACATCATAACTCGGAATCTAACTCGGAATCTACTGCGCCTACATCATAACTTGGAATCTACTGTGCCTACATCATAACTCGGAATCTACTGCGCCTACATCATAACTCGGAATCTAACTCGGAATCTACTGCACCTACATCATAACTCGGAATCTACTGCGCCTACATCATAACTCGGAATATAACTCGGATTCTACTGCGCCTACATCATAACTCGGAATCTACTGCGCCTACATCATAACTCGGAATCTAACTCGGAATCTACTGCGCCTACATCATAACTCGGAATCTAACTCGGAATCTACTGCGCCTAAATCATAACTCGGAATCTACTGCGCCTACATCATAACTCGGAATCTACTGTGCCTACATCATAACTTGGAATCTAATTCGGAATCTACTTCGCCTACATCATAACTCGGAATCTAACTCGGAATCTACTGTGCCTACATCATAACTCGGAATCTAACTCGGAATCTACTGCGCCTACATCATAACTCGGAATCTACTGCACCTACATCATAACTCGGAATCTACTGCGCCTACATCATAACTCGGAATCTAACTAGGAATCTACTGCGCCTACATCATAACTCGGAATCTACTGCGCCTACATCATAACTCGGAATCTACTGCGCCTACATCATATCTCCGAATCTAACTCGAAATCTAATGCGCCTACATCTTAACTCGGAATCTAGTGCACCTACATCATAACTCGGAATCTAACTCGGAATCTACTGCGCCTACATCATAACTCGGAATCTACTGCGCTTACATCATAACTCGGAATCTACTGCGCCTACATCATAACTCGGAATCTACTGCGCCTACATCATAACTCGGAATCTAACTCGGAATCTACTGCGCCTACATCATAACTCGGAATCTACTGCGCCTACATCATAACTCGGAATCTAACTAGGAATCTACTGCGCCTACATCATAACTCGGAATCTACTGCGCCTACATCATAACTCGGAATCTAACTCGGAATCTACTGCGCCTACATCATAACTCGGAATCTACTGCGCCTACATCATAACTCGGAATCTAACTCGGAATCTACTGCGCCTACATCATAACTCGGAATCTACTGCGCCTACATCATAACTCGGAATCTAACTCGGAATCTACTTCGCCTACATCATAACTCGGAATCTAACTCGGAATCTACTGTGCCTACATCATAACTCGGAATCTAACTCGGAATCTACTGCGCCTACATCATAACTTGGAATCTACTGTGCCTACATCATAACTCGGAATCTACTGCGCCTACATCATAACTCGGAATCTAACTCGGAATCTACTGCACCTACATCATAACTCGGAATCTACTGCGCCTACATCATAACTCGGAATATAACTCGGATTCTACTGCGCCTACATCATAACTCGGAATCTACTGCGCCTACATCATAACTCGGAATCTAACTCGGAATCTACTGCGCCTACATCATAACTCGGAATCTAACTCGGAATCTACTGCGCCTAAATCATAACTCGGAATCTACTGCGCCTACATCATAACTCGGAATCTACTGTGCCTACATCATAACTTGGAATCTAATTCGGAATCTACTTCGCCTACATCATAACTCGGAATCTAACTCGGAATCTACTGTGCCTACATCATAACTCGGAATCTAACTCGGAATCTACTGCGCCTACATCATAACTCGGAATCTACTGCACCTACATCATAACTCGGAATCTACTGCGCCTACATCATAACTCGGAATCTAACTAGGAATCTACTGCGCCTACATCATAACTCGGAATCTAACTCGGAATCTACTGCGCCTACATCATAACTCGGAATCTAACTCGGAATCCTCTGCGCCTACATCATAACTCGGAATCTAACTCGGAATCTACTGCGCCTACATCATAACTCGGAATCTACTGCGCCTACATCATAACTCGGAATCTAACTCGGAATCTACTGCGCCTACATCATAACTCGGAATCTACTGCGCCTACATCATAACTCGGAATCTAACTCGGAATCTACTGCGCCTACATCATAACTCGGAATCTACTGCGCCTACATCATAACTCGGAATCTAACTCGGAATCTACTGCGCCTACATCATAACTCGGAATCTACTGCGCCTACATCATAACTCGGAATCTAACTCGGAATCTACTGCGCCTACATCATAACTCGGAATCTACTGCGCCTACATCATAACTCGGAATCTAACTCGGAATCTACTGCGCCTACATCATAACTCGGAATCTACTGCGCCTACATCATAACTCGGAATCTAACTCGGAATCTACTTCGCCTACATCATAACTCGGAATCTAACTCGGAATCTACTGTGCCTACATCATAACTCGGAATCTAACTCGGAATCTACTGCGCCTACATCATAACTTGGAATCTACTGTGCCTACATCATAACTCGGAATCTACTGCGCCTACATCATAACTCGGAATCTAACTCGGAATCTACTGCACCTACATCATAACTCGGAATCTACTGCGCCTACATCATAACTCGGAATATAACTCGGATTCTACTGCGCCTACATCATAACTCGGAATCTACTGCGCCTACATCATAACTCGGAATCTAACTCGGAATCTACTGCGCCTACATCATAACTCGGAATCTAACTCGGAATCTACTGCGCCTAAATCATAACTCGGAATCTACTGCGCCTACATCATAACTCGGAATCTACTGTGCCTACATCATAACTTGGAATCTAATTCGGAATCTACTTCGCCTACATCATAACTCGGAATCTAACTCGGAATCTACTGTGCCTACATCATAACTCGGAATCTAACTCGGAATCTACTGCGCCTACATCATAACTCGGAATCTACTGCACCTACATCATAACTCGGAATCTACTGCGCCTACATCATAACTCGGAATCTAACTAGGAATCTACTGCGCCTACATCATAACTCGGAATCTACTGCGCCTACATCATAACTCGGAATCTACTGCGCCTACATCATATCTCCGAATCTAACTCGAAATCTAATGCGCCTACATCTTAACTCGGAATCTAGTGCACCTACATCATAACTCGGAATCTAACTCGGAATCTACTGCGCCTACATCATAACTCGGAATCTACTGCGCTTACATCATAACTCGGAATCTACTGCGCCTACATCATAACTCGGAATCTACTGCGCCTACATCATAACTCGGAATCTAACTCGGAATCTACTGCGCCTACATCATAACTCGGAATCTACTGCGCCTACATCATAACTCGGAATCTAACTCGGAATCTACTGCGCCTACATCATAACTCGGAATCTGCTGCGCCTACATCATAACTCGGAATCTAACTCGGAATCTACTGCGCCTACATCTTAACTCGGAATCTACTGCGCCTACATCATAACTCGGATTCTAACTCGGAATCTACAGCGCCTACATCATAACTCGGAATCTACTGCGCCTACATCATTACTCGGAATCTACTGCGCCTACATCATAACTCGTTATCTACTGCGCCTACAACATAACTCGGAATCTAACTCGGAATCTACTGCGCCTACATCATAACTCGGAATCTAACTCGGAATCTACTGCGCCTACATCATAACTCGGAATCTACTGCGCCTATATCATAACTCGGAATCTAACTCGGAATCTACTGCGCCTACATCATAACTCGGAATCTACTGCGCCTACATCATAACTCGGAATCTAACTCGGAATCTACTGCGCCTACATCATAAATCGGAATCTAACTCGGAATCTACTGCGCAAACATCATAACTCGGAATCTAACTCGGAATCTACTGCGCCTACATCATAACTTGGAATCTACTGTGCCTACATCATAACTCGGAATCTACTGCGCCTACATCATAACTCGGAATCTAACTCGGAATCTACTGCACCTACATCATAACTCGGAATCTACTGCGCCTACATCATAACTCGGAATATAACTCGGATTCTACTGCGCCTACATCATAACTCGGAATCTACTGCGCCTACATCATAACTCGGAATCTAACTCGGAATCTACTGCGCCTACATCATAACTCGGAATCTAACTCGGAATCTACTGCGCCTAAATCATAACTCGGAATCTACTGCGCCTACATCATAACTCGGAATCTACTGTGCCTACATCATAACTTGGAATCTAATTCGGAATCTACTTCGCCTACATCATAACTCGGAATCTAACTCGGAATCTACTGTGCCTACATCATAACTCGGAATCTAACTCGGAATCTACTGCGCCTACATCATAACTCGGAATCTACTGCACCTACATCATAACTCGGAATCTACTGCGCCTACATCATAACTCGGAATCTAACTAGGAATCTACTGCGCCTACATCATAACTCGGAATCTAACTCGGAATCTACTGCGCCTACATCATAACTCGGAATCTAACTCGGAATCCTCTGCGCCTACATCATAACTCGGAATCTAACTCGGAATCTACTGCGCCTACATCATAACTCGGAATCTACTGCGCCTACATCATAACTCGGAATCTAACTCGGAATCTACTGCGCCTACATCATAACTCGGAATCTACTGCGCCTACATCATAACTCGGAATCTAACTCGGAATCTACTGCGCCTACATCATAACTCGGAATCTACTGCGCCTACATCATAACTCGGAATCTAACTCGGAATCTACTGCGCCTACATCATAACTCGGAATCTACTGCGCCTACATCATAACTCGGAATCTAACTCGGAATCTACTGCGCCTACATCATAACTCGGAATCTACTGCGCCTACATCATAACTCGGAATCTAACTCGGAATCTACTGCGCCTACATCATAACTCGGAATCTACTGCGCCTACATCATAACTCGGAATCTAACTCGGAATCTACTTCGCCTACATCATAACTCGGAATCTAACTCGGAATCTACTGTGCCTACATCATAACTCGGAATCTAACTCGGAATCTACTGCGCCTACATCATAACTTGGAATCTACTGTGCCTACATCATAACTCGGAATCTACTGCGCCTACATCATAACTCGGAATCTAACTCGGAATCTACTGCACCTACATCATAACTCGGAATCTACTGCGCCTACATCATAACTCGGAATATAACTCGGATTCTACTGCGCCTACATCATAACTCGGAATCTACTGCGCCTACATCATAACTCGGAATCTAACTCGGAATCTACTGCGCCTACATCATAACTCGGAATCTAACTCGGAATCTACTGCGCCTAAATCATAACTCGGAATCTACTGCGCCTACATCATAACTCGGAATCTACTGTGCCTACATCATAACTTGGAATCTAATTCGGAATCTACTTCGCCTACATCATAACTCGGAATCTAACTCGGAATCTACTGTGCCTACATCATAACTCGGAATCTAACTCGGAATCTACTGCGCCTACATCATAACTCGGAATCTACTGCACCTACATCATAACTCGGAATCTACTGCGCCTACATCATAACTCGGAATCTAACTAGGAATCTACTGCGCCTACATCATAACTCGGAATCTACTGCGCCTACATCATAACTCGGAATCTACTGCGCCTACATCATATCTCCGAATCTAACTCGAAATCTAATGCGCCTACATCTTAACTCGGAATCTAGTGCACCTACATCATAACTCGGAATCTAACTCGGAATCTACTGCGCCTACATCATAACTCGGAATCTACTGCGCTTACATCATAACTCGGAATCTACTGCGCCTACATCATAACTCGGAATCTACTGCGCCTACATCATAACTCGGAATCTAACTCGGAATCTACTGCGCCTACATCATAACTCGGAATCTACTGCGCCTACATCATAACTCGGAATCTAACTCGGAATCTACTGCGCCTACATCATAACTCGGAATCTGCTGCGCCTACATCATAACTCGGAATCTAACTCGGAATCTACTGCGCCTACATCTTAACTCGGAATCTACTGCGCCTACATCATAACTCGGATTCTAACTCGGAATCTACAGCGCCTACATCATAACTCGGAATCTACTGCGCCTACATCATTACTCGGAATCTACTGCGCCTACATCATAACTCGTTATCTACTGCGCCTACAACATAACTCGGAATCTAACTCGGAATCTACTGCGCCTACATCATAACTCGGAATCTAACTCGGAATCTACTGCGCCTACATCATAACTCGGAATCTACTGCGCCTATATCATAACTCGGAATCTAACTCGGAATCTACTGCGCCTACATCATAACTCGGAATCTACTGCGCCTACATCATAACTCGGAATCTAACTCGGAATCTACTGCGCCTACATCATAAATCGGAATCTAACTCGGAATCTACTGCGCAAACATCATAACTCGGAATCTAACTCGGAATCTACTGCGCCTACATCATAACTCGGAATCTAACTCGGAATCTACAGCGCCTACATCATAACTCGGAATCTAACTCGGAATCTACTGCGCCTACATCATAACTCGGAATCTACTGCGCCTACATCATAACTCGAAATCTAACTCGGAATCTACTGCGCCTACATCAAAACTCGGAATCTACTGCGCCTACATCATAACTCGGAATCTACTGCGCCTACATCATAACTCGGAATCTAACTCAGAATCCTCTGCGCCTACATCATAACTCGGAATCTAACTCGGAATCTACTGCGCCTACATCATAACTCGGAATCTACTGCGCCTACATCATAACTCGGAATCTAACTCGGAATCTACTGCGCCTACATCATAACTCGGAATCTACTGCGCCTACATCATAACTCGGAATCTAACTCGGAATCTATTGCGCCTACATCATAACTCGGAATCTATCTCGGAATCTACTGCGCCTACATCATAACTCGGAATCTACTGCGCCTACATCATAACTCGGAATCTAACATGGAATCTACTGCGCCTACATCATAACTCGGAATCTACTGCGCCTACATCATAACTCGGAATCTAACTCGGAATCAACTTCGCCTACATCATAACTCGGAATCTAACTCGGAATCTACTGTGCCTACGTCATAACTCGGAATCTAACTCGGAATCTACTGCGCCTACATCATAACTTGGAATCTACTGCGCCTACATCATAACTCGGAATCTACTGCGCCTACATCATAAATCGGAATCTAACTCGGAATCTACTGCACCTACATCATAACTCGGAATCTACTGCGCCTACATCATTACTCGGAATATAACTCGGATTCTACTGCGCCTACATCATAACTCGGAATCTACTGCGCCTACATCATAACTCGGAATCTAACTCGGAATCTACTGCGCCTACATCATAACTCGGAATCTAACTCGGAATCTACTGCGCCTACATCATAACTCGGAATCTAACTCAGAATCTACTGCGCCTACATCATAACTCGGAATCTACTGCGCCTACATCATAACTCGAAATCTAACTCGGAATCTACTGCGCCTACATCAAAACTCGGAATCTACTGCGCCTACATCATAACTCGGAATCTACTGCGCCTACATCATAACTCGGAATCTAACTCAGAATCCTCTGCGCCTACATCATAACTCGGAATCTAACTCGGAATCTACTGCGCCTACATCATAACTCGGAATCTACTGCGCCTACATCATAACTCGGAATCTAACTCGGAATCTACTGCGCCTACATCATAACTCGGAATCTACTGCGCCTACATCATAACTCGGAATCTAACTCAGAATCTATTGCGCCTACATCATAACTCGGAATCTATCTCGGAATCTACTGCGCCTACATCATAACTCGGAATCTACTGCGCCTACATCATAACTCGGAATCTAACTTGGAATCTACTGCGCCTACATCATAACTCGGAATCTACTGCGCCTACATCATAACTCGGAATCTAACTCGGAATCAACTTCGCCTACATCATAACTCGGAATCTAACTCGGAATCTACTGTGCCTACGTCATAACTCGGAATCTAACTCGGAATCTACTGCGCCTACATCATAACTTGGAATCTACTGCGCCTACATCATAACTCGGAATCTACTGCGCCTACATCATAAATCGGAATCTAACTCGGAATCTACTGCACCTACATCATAACTCGGAATCTACTGCGCCTACATCATTACTCGGAATATAACTCGGATTCTACTGCGCCTACATCATAACTCGGAATCTACTGCGCCTACATCATAACTCGGAATCTAACTCGGAATCTACTGCGCCTACATCATAACTCGGAATCTAACTCGGAATCTACTGCGCCTACATCATAACTCGGAATCTACTGCGCCTACATCATAACTCGGAATCTAACTCGGAATCTACTGCGCCTACATCATAACTCGGAATCTACTGTGCCTACATCATAACTCGGAATCTAACTCGGAATCTACTTCACCTACATCATAACTCGGAATCTAACTCGGAATCTACTGCGCCTACATCATAACTCGGAATCTACTGCACCTACATCATAACTCGGAATCTACTGCGCCTACATCATAACTCGGAATCTAACTCGGAATCTACTGCGCCTACATCATAACTCGGAATCTACTGCGCCTACATCATAACTCGGAATCTACTGCGCCTACATCAAATCTCCGAATCTAACTCGGAATCTACTGCGCCTACATCATAACTCGGAATCTACTGCGCCTACATCTTAACTCGGAATCTAGTGCGCCTACATCATAACTCGGAATCTAACTCGGAATCTACTGCGCCTACATCATAACTCGGAATCTACTGCACCTACATCATAACTCGGAATCTACTGCGCCTACATCATAACTCGGAATCTACTGTGCCTACATCATATCTCGGAATCTAACTCGGAATCTACTGTGCCTACATCATAACTCGGAATCTACTGCGCCTACATCTTAACTCGGAATCTACTGCGCCTACATCATAACTCGGAATCTACTGCGCCTACATCATAACTTGGAATCTACTGCGCTTACATCATACCTCGGAATCTACTGCGCCTACATCATAACTCGGAATCTACTGCGCCTACATCAAAACTCGGAATCTAACTCGGAATCTACAGCGCCTACATCATAACTCGGAATCTAACTCGGAATCTACTGCGCCTACATCATAACTCGGAATCTACTGCGCCTACATCATAACTCGAAATCTAACTCGGAATCTACTGTGCCTACATCAAAACTCGGAATCTACTGCGCCTACATCATAACTCGGAATCTACTGCGCCTACATCATAACTCGGAATCTAACTCAGAATCCTCTGCGCCTACATCATAACTCGGAATCTAACTCGGAATCTACTGCGCCTACATCATAACTCGGAATCTACTGCGCCTACATCATAACTCGGAATCTAACTCGGAATCTACTGCGCCTACATCATAACTCGGAATCTACTGCGCCTACATCATAACTCGGAATCTAACTCGGAATCTATTGCGCCTACATCATAACTCGGAATCTATCTCGGAATCTACTGCGCCTACATCATAACTCGGAATCTACTGCGCCTACATCATAACTCGGAATCTAACTTGGAATCTACTGCGCCTACATCATAACTCGGAATCTACTGCGCCTACATCATAACTCGGAATCTAACTCGGAATCAACTTCGCCTACATCATAACTCGGAATCTAACTCGGAATCTACTGTGCCTACGTCATAACTCGGAATCTAACTCGGAATCTACTGCGCCTACATCATAACTTGGAATCTACTGCGCCTACATCATAACTCGGAATCTACTGCGCCTACATCATAACTCGAAATCTAACTCGGAACCTACTGCGCCTACATCAAAACTCGGAATCTACTGCGCCTACATCATAACTCGGAATCTACTGCGCCTACATCATAACTCGGAATCTAACTCAGAATCCTCTGCGCCTACATCATAACTCGGAATCTAACTCGGAATCTACTGCGCCTACATCATAACTCGGAATCTACTGCGCCTACATCATAACTCGGAATCTAACTCGGAATCTACTGCGCCTACATCATAACTCGGAATCTACTGCGCCTACATCATAACTCGGAATCTAACTCGGAATCTATTGCGCCTACATCATAACTCGGAATCTATCTCGGAATCTACTGCGCCTACATCATAACTCGGAATCTACTGCGCCTACATCATAACTCGGAATCTAACATGGAATCTACTGCGCCTACATCATAACTCGGAATCTACTGCGCCTACATCATAACTCGGAATCTAACTCGGAATCAACTTCGCCTACATCATAACTCGGAATCTAACTCGGAATCTACTGTGCCTACGTCATAACTCGGAATCTAACTCGGAATCTACTGCGCCTACATCATAACTTGGAATCTACTGCGCCTACATCATAACTCGGAATCTACTGCGCCTACATCATAAATCGGAATCTAACTCGGAATCTACTGCACCTACATCATAACTCGGAATCTACTGCGCCTACATCATTACTCGGAATATAACTCGGATTCTACTGCGCCTACATCATAACTCGGAATCTACTGCGCCTACATCATAACTCGGAATCTAACTCGGAATCTACTGCGCCTACATCATAACTCGGAATCTAACTCTGAATCTACTGCGCCTACATCATAACTCGGAATCTAACTCAGAATCTACTGCGCCTACATCATAACTCGGAATCTACTGCGCCTACATCATAACTCGAAATCTAACTCGGAATCTACTGCGCCTACATCAAAACTCGGAATCTACTGCGCCTACATCATAACTCGGAATCTACTGCGCCTACATCATAACTCGGAATCTAACTCAGAATCCTCTGCGCCTACATCATAACTCGGAATCTAACTCGGAATCTACTGCGCCTACATCATAACTCGGAATCTACTGCGCCTACATCATAACTCGGAATCTAACTCGGAATCTACTGCGCCTACATCATAACTCGGAATCTACTGCGCCTACATCATAACTCGGAATCTAACTCAGAATCTATTGCGCCTACATCATAACTCGGAATCTATCTCGGAATCTACTGCGCCTACATCATAACTCGGAATCTACTGCGCCTACATCATAACTCGGAATCTAACTTGGAATCTACTGCGCCTACATCATAACTCGGAATCTACTGCGCCTACATCATAACTCGGAATCTAACTCGGAATCAACTTCGCCTACATCATAACTCGGAATCTAACTCGGAATCTACTGTGCCTACGTCATAACTCGGAATCTAACTCGGAATCTACTGCGCCTACATCATAACTTGGAATCTACTGCGCCTACATCATAACTCGGAATCTACTGCGCCTACATCATAAATCGGAATCTAACTCGGAATCTACTGCACCTACATCATAACTCGGAATCTACTGCGCCTACATCATTACTCGGAATATAACTCGGATTCTACTGCGCCTACATCATAACTCGGAATCTACTGCGCCTACATCATAACTCGGAATCTAACTCGGAATCTACTGCGCCTACATCATAACTCGGAATCTAACTCGGAATCTACTGCGCCTACATCGTAACTCGGAATCTACTGCGCCTACATCATAACTCGGAATCTAACTCGGAATCTACTGCGCCTACATCATAACTCGGAATCTACTGTGCCTACATCATAACTCGGAATCTAACTCGGAATCTACTTCACCTACATCATAACTCGGAATCTAACTCGGAATCTACTGCGCCTACATCATAACTCGGAATCTACTGCACCTACATCATAACTCGGAATCTACTGCGCCTACATCATAACTCGGAATCTAACTCGGAATCTACTGCGCCTACATCATAACTCGGAATCTACTGCGCCTACATCATAACTCGGAATCTACTGCGCCTACATCATATCTCCGAATCTAACTCGGAATCTACTGCGCCTACATCATAACTCGGAATCTACTGCGCCTACATCTTAACTCGGAATCTAGTGCGCCTACATCATAACTCGGAATCTAACTCGGAATCTACTGCGCCTACATCATAACTCGGAATCTACTGCACCTACATCATAACTCGGAATCTACTGCGCCTACATCATAACTCGGAATCTACTGTGCCTACATCATATCTCGGAATCTAACTCGGAATCTACTGTGCCTACATCATAACTCGGAATCTACTGCGCCTACATCTTAACTCGGAATCTACTGCGCCTACATCATAACTCGGAATCTACTGCGCCTACATCATAACTTGGAATCTACTGCGCTTACATCATACCTCGGAATCTACTGCGCCTACATCATAACTCGGAATCTACTGCGCCTACATCAAAACTCGGAATCTAACTCGGAATCTACAGCGCCTACATCATAACTCGGAATCTAACTCGGAATCTACTGCGCCTACATCATAACTCGGAATCTACTGCGCCTACATCATAACTCGAAATCTAACTCGGAATCTACTGTGCCTACATCAAAACTCGGAATCTACTGCGCCTACATCATAACTCGGAATCTACTGCGCCTACATCATAACTCGGAATCTAACTCAGAATCCTCTGCGCCTACATCATAACTCGGAATCTAACTCGGAATCTACTGCGCCTACATCATAACTCGGAATCTACTGCGCCTACATCATAACTCGGAATCTAACTCGGAATCTACTGCGCCTACATCATAACTCGGAATCTACTGCGCCTACATCATAACTCGGAATCTAACTCGGAATCTATTGCGCCTACATCATAACTCGGAATCTATCTCGGAATCTACTGCGCCTACATCATAACTCGGAATCTACTGCGCCTACATCATAACTCGGAATCTAACTTGGAATCTACTGCGCCTACATCATAACTCGGAATCTACTGCGCCTACATCATAACTCGGAATCTAACTCGGAATCAACTTCGCCTACATCATAACTCGGAATCTAACTCGGAATCTACTGTGCCTACGTCATAACTCGGAATCTAACTCGGAATCTACTGCGCCTACATCATAACTTGGAATCTACTGCGCCTACATCATAACTCGGAATCTACTGCGCCTACATCATAAATCGGAATCTAACTCGGAATCTACTGCGCCTACATCATTACTCGGAATATAACTCGGATTCTACTGCGCCTACATCATAACTCGGAATCTACTGCGCCTACATCATAACTCGGAATCTAACTCGGAATCTACTGCGCCTACATCATAACTCGGAACCTAACTCGGAATCTACTGCGCCTACATCATAACTCGGAATCTACTGCGCCTACATCATAACTCGGAATCTAACTCGGAATCTACTGCGCCTACATCATAACTCGGAATCTACTGCGCCTACATCATAACTCGGAATCTACTGTGCCTACATCATAACTCGGAATCTAACTCGGAATCTACTTCACCTACATCATAACTCGGAATCTAACTCGGAATCTACTGTGCCTACATCATAACTCGGAATCTAACTCGGAATCTACTGCGCCTACATCATAACTCGGAATCTACTGCACCTACATCATAACTCGGAATCTACTGCGCCTACATCATAACTCGGAATCTAACTCGGAATCTACTGCGCCTACATCATAACTCGGAATCTACTGCGCCTACATCATATCTCCGAATCTAACTCGGAATCTACTGCGCCTACATCATAACTCGGAATCTACTGCGCCTACATCTTAACTCGGAATCTAGTGCGCCTACATCATAACTCGGAATCTAACTCGGAATCTACTGCGCCTACATCATAACTCGGAATCTATTGCACCTACATCATAACTCGGAATCTACTGCGCCTACATCATAACTCGGAATCTACTGTGCCTACATCATATCTCGGAATCTAACTCGGAATCTACTGTGCCTACATCATAACTCGGAATCTACTGCGCCTACATCTTAACTCGGAATCTACTGCGCCTACATCATAACTCGGAATCTACTGCGCCTACATCATAACTCGGAATCTACTGCGCCTACATCATAACTTGGAATCTACTGCGCTTACATCATACCTCGGAATCTACTGCGCCTACATCATAACTCGGAATCTACTGCGCCTACATCAAAACTCGGAATCTAACTCGGAATCTACAGCGCCTACATCATAACTCGGAATCTAACTCGGAATCTACTGCGCCTACATCATAACTCGGAATCTACTGCGCCTACATCATAACTCGAAATCTAACTCGGAATCTACTGCGCCTACATCAAAACTCGGAATCTACTGCGCCTACATCATAACTCGGAATCTACTGCGCCTACATCATAACTCGGAATCTAACTCAGAATCCTCTGCGCCTACATCATAACTCGGAATCTAACTCGGAATCTACTGCGCCTACATCATAACTCGGAATCTACTGCGCCTACATCATAACTCGGAATCTAACTCGGAATCTACTGCGCCTACATCATAACTCGGAATCTACTGCGCCTACATCATAACTCGGAATCTAACTCGGAATCTATTGCGCCTACATCATAACTCGGAATCTATCTCGGAATCTACTGCGCCTACATCATAACTCGGAATCTACTGCGCCTACATCATAACTCGGAATCTAACTTGGAATCTACTGCGCCTACATCATAACTCGGAATCTACTGCGCCTACATCATAACTCGGAATCTAACTCGGAATCAACTTCGCCTACATCATAACTCGGAATCTAACTCGGAATCTACTGTAACTACGTCATAACTCGGAATCTAACTCGGAATCTACTGCGCCTACATCATTACTTGGAATCTACTGCGCCTACATCATAACTCGGAATCTACTGCGCCTACATCATAAATCGGAATCTAACTCGGAATCTACTGCGCCTACATCATTACTCGGAATATAACTCGGATTCTACTGCGCCTACATCATAACTCGGAATCTACTGCGCCTACATCATAACTCGGAATCTAACTCGGAATCTACTGCGCCTACATCATAACTCGGAATCTAACTCGGAATCTACTGCGCCTACATCATAACTCGGAATCTACTGCGCCTACATCATAACTCGGAATCTAACTCGGAATCTACTGCGCCTACATCATAACTCGGAATCTACTGCGCCTACATCATAACTCGGAATCTACTGTGCCTACATCATAACTCGGAATCTAACTCGGAATCTACTTCACCTACATCATAACTCGGAATCTAACTCGGAATCTACTGTGCCTACATCATAACTCGGAATCTAACTCGGAATCTACTGCGCCTACATCATAACTCGGAATCTACTGCACCTACATCATAACTCGGAATCTACTGCGCCTACATCATAACTCGGAATCTAACTCGGAATCTACTGCGCCTACATCATAACTCGGAATCTACTGCGCCTACATCATAACTCGGAATCTACTGCGCCTACATCATATCTCCGAATCTAACTCGGAATCTACTGCGCCTACATCATAACTCGGAATCTACTGCGCCTACATCTTAACTCGGAATCTAGTGCGCCTACATCATAACTCGGAATCTAACTCGGAATCTACTGCGCCTACATCATAACTCGGAATCTACTGCACCTACATCATAACTCGGAATCTACTGCGCCTACATCATAACTCGGAATCTACTGTGCCTACATCATATCTCGGAATCTAACTCGGAATCTACTGTGCCTACATCATAACTCGGAATCTACTGCGCCTACATCTTAACTCGGAATCTACTGCGCCTACATCATAACTCGGAATCTACTGCGCCTACATCATAACTCGGAATCTACTGCGCTTACATCATACCTCGGAATCTACTGCGCCTACATCATAACTCGGAATCTACTGCGCCTACATCAAAACTCGGAATCTAACTCGGAATCTACTGCGCCTACATCATAACTCGGAATCTACTGCACCTACATCATAACTCGGAATCTAACTCGGAATCTACTGCGCCTACATCATAACTCGGAAACTACTGCGCCTACATCATAACTCGGAATCTACTGCGCCTACATCATAACTCGGAATCTAACTCGGAATCTACTGCGATTACATCATAACTCGGAATCTACTGCGCCTACATCATAACTCGGAATCTAACTCGGAATCTACTGCGCCTACATCATAACTTGGAATCTAACTCGGAATCTACTGCGCCTACATCATAACTCGGAATCTAACTCGGAATCTACTGCGCCTACATCATAACTCGGAATCTACTGCGCCTACATCATAACTCGGAATCTAACTCGGAATCTACTGCGCCTACATCATAACTCGGAATATACTGCGCCTACATCTTAACTCGGAATCTACTGCGCCTACATCATAACTCGGATTCTAACTCGGAATCTACTGCGCCTACATCATAACTCGGAATCTACTGCGCCTACATCATAACTCGTTATCTACTGCGCCTACAACATAACTCGGAATCTAACTCGGAATCTACTGCGCCTACATCATAACTCGGAATCTAACTCGGAATCTACTGCGCCTACATCATAACTCGGAATCTACTGCGCCTATATCATAACTCGGAATCTAGCTCGGAATCTACTGCGCCTACATCATAACTCGGAATCTACTGCGCCTACATCATAACTCGGAATCTAACTCGGAATCTACGGCGCCTACATCATAACTCGGAATCTAACTCGGAATCTACTGCGCCTACATCATAACTCGGAATCTAACTCGGAATCTACTGCGCCTACATCATAACTCGGAATCTAACTCGGAATCTACTGCGCCTACATCATAACTCAGAATCTAACTCGGAATCTACTGCGCCTACATCATAACTCGGAATCTACTGCGCCTACATCATAACTCGAAATCTAACTCAGAATCTACTGCGCCTACATCAAAACTCGGAATCTACTGCGCCTACATCATAACTCGGAATCTACTGCGCCTACATCATAACTCGGAATCTAACTCAGAATCCTCTGCGACTACATCATAACTCGGAATCTAACTCGGAATCTACTGCGCCTACATCATAACTCGGAATCTACTGCGCCTACATCATAACTCGGAATCTAACTCGGAATCTACTGCGCCTACATCATAACTCGGAATCTACTGCGCCTACATCATAACTCGGAATCTAACTCGGAATCTATTGCGCCTACATCATAACTCGGAATCTATCTCGGAATCTACTGCGCCTACATCATAACTCGGAATCTACTGCGCCTACATCATAACTCGGAATCTAACTCGGAATCTACTGCGCCTACATCATAACTCGGAATCTACTGCGCCTACATCATAACTCGGAATCTAACTCGGAATCTACTTCGCCTACATCATAACTCGGAATCTAACTCGGAATCTACTGTGCCTACGTCATAACTCGGAATCTAACTCGGAATCTACTGCGCCTACATCATAACTTGGAATCTACTGCGCCTACATCATAACTCGGAATCTACTGCGCCTACATCATAAATCGGAATCTAACTCGGAATCTACTGCACCTACATCATAACTCGGAATCTACTGCGCCTACATCATAAATCGGAATATAACTCGGATTCTACTGCGCCTACATCATAACTCGGAATCTACTGCGCCTACATCATAACTCGGAATCTAACTCGGAATTTACTGCGCCTACATCATAACTCGGAATCTAACTCGGAATCTACTGTGCCTACATCATAACTCGGAATCTACTGCGCCTACATCATAACTCGGAATCTAACTCGGAATCTACTGCGCCTACATCATAACTCGGAATCTACTGCGCCTACATCATAACTCGGAATCTACTGTGCCTACATCATAACTCGGAATCTAACTCGGAATCTACTTCGCCTACATCATAACTCGGAATCTAACTCGGAATCTACTGTGCCTACATCATAACTCGGAATCTAACTCGGAATCTACTGCGCCTACATCATAACTCGGAATCTACTGCACCTACATCATAACTCGGAATCTACTGCGCCTACATCATAACTCGGAATCTAACTCGGAATCTACTGCGCCTACATCATAACTCGGAATCTACTGCGCCTACATCATAACTCGGAATCTACTGCGCCTACATCATATCTCCGAATCTAACTCGGAATCTACTGCGCCTACATCATAACTCGGAATCTACTGCGACTACATCTTAACTCGGAATCTAGTGCGCCTACATCATAACTCGGAATCTAACTCGGAATCTACTGGGCCTACATCATAACTCGGAATCTACTGCACCTACATCATAACTCGGAATCTACTGTGCCTACATCATATCTCGTAATCTACTGCGCCTACATCTTAACTCGGAATCTACTGCGCCTACATCATAACTCGGAATCTACTGCGCCTACATCATAACTCGGAATCTACTGCGCTTACATCATACCTCGGAATCTACTGCGCCTACATCATAACTCGGAATCTACTGCGCCTACATCAAAACTCGGAATCTAACTCGGAATCTACTGCGCCGACATCATAACTCGGAATCTACTGCGCCTACATCATAACTCGGAATCTAACTCGGAATCTACTGCGCCTACATCATAACTCGGAATTAACTGCGCCTACATCATAACTCGGAATCTACTGCGCCTACATCATAACTCGGAATCTAACTCGGAATCTACTGCGCCTACATCATAACTCGGAATCTACTGCGCCTACATCATAACTCGGAATCTAACTCGGAATCTACTGCGCCTACATCATAACTCGGAATCTAACTCAGAATCTACTGCGCCTACATCATAACTCGGAATCTAACTCGGAATCTACTGCGCCTACATCATAACTCGGAATCTACTGCGCCTACATCATAACTCGGAATCTAACTCGGAATCTACTGCGCCTACATCATAACTCGGAATCTAACTCGGAATCTACTGCGCCTACATCATAACTCGGAATCTACTGCGCCTACATCATAACTCGGAATCTAACTCGGAATCTACTGCGCCTACATCATAACTCGGACTCGAACTCAGAATCTACTGCGCCTACATCATAACTCGGAATCTAACTCGGAATATACTGCGCCTACATCATAACTCGGAATCTACTGCGCCTACATCATAACTCGGAAACTAACTCGGAATCTACTGCGCCTACTTCATAACTCGGAATCTACTGCACCTACATCATAACTCGCAATCTACTGCGCCTACATCATAACTCGGAATCTACTGCGCCTACATCATAACTCGGAATCTAACTCGGAATCTACTGCGCCTACATCATAACTCGGAATCTAACTCGGAATCTACTGCGCCTACATCATAACTCGGAATCTAACTCGGAATTTACTGCGCCTACATCATAACTCGGAATCTACTGCGCCTACATCATAACTCGGAATCTAACTCGGAATCTACTGCGCCTACATCATAACTCGGAATCTACTGCGCCTACATCATAACTCGGAATCTAACTCGGAATCTATTGCGCCTACATCATAACTCAGAATCTAACTCGGCATCTACTGCGCCTACATCATAACTCGGAATCTAACTCGGAATCTACTGCGCCTACATCATAACTCGGAATCTAACTCGGAATCTACTGCGCCTACATCATAACTCGGAATCTACTGCGCCTACATCATAACTCGGAATCTAACTCGGAATCTACTGCGCCTACATCATAACTCGGAATGTAACTCGGAATCTACTGCGCCTACATCATAACTCGGAATCCTCTGCGCCTACATCATAACTCGGAATCTAACTCGGAATCTACTGCGCCTACATCATAACTCGGAATCTACTGCGCCTACATCATAACTCGGAATCTAACTCGGAATCTACTGCGCCTACATCATAACTCGGAATCTACTGCGCCTACATCATAACTCGGAATCTAACTCGGAATCTACTGCGCCTACATCATAACTCGGAATCTAACTCAGAATCTACTGCGCCTTCATCATAACTCGGAATCTAACTCGGAATCTACTGCGCCTACATCATAACTCGGAATCTACTGCGCCTACATCATAACTCGGAATCTAACTCGGAATCTACTGCGCCTACATCATAACTCGGAATCTAACTCGGAATCTACTGCGCCTACATCATAACTCGGACTCGAACTCAGAATCTACTGCGCCTACATCATAACTCGGAATCTACTGCGCCTACATCATAACTCGGAAACTAACTCGGAATCTACTGCGCCTACATCATAACTCGGAATCTACTGCACCTACATCATAACTCGCAATCTACTGCGCCTACATCATAACTCGGAATCTACAGCGCCTACATCATAACTCGGAATCTAACTCGGAATCTACTGCGCCTACATCATAACTCGGAATCTAACTCGGAATCTACTGCGCCTACATCATAACTCGGAATCTAACTCGGAATTTACTGCGCCTACATCATAACTCGGAATCTACTGCGCCTACATCATAACTCGGAATCTAACTCGGAATCTACTGCGCCTACATCATAACTCGGAATCTACTGCGCCTACATCATAACTCGGAATCTACTGCGCCTACATCATAACTCGGAATCTAACTCGGAATCTACTGCGCCTACATCATAACTCGGAATCTACTGCGCCTACATCATAACTCCAAATCTAACTCGGAATCTACTGCGCCTACATCATAACTCGGAATCTAACTCGGAATCTACTGCGCCTACATCATAACTCGGAATCTACTGCGCCTACATCATAACTCGGAATCTAACTCGGAATCTACTGCGCCTACATCATAACTCGGAATCTAACTCGGAATCTACTGCGCCTACATCATAACTCGGAATCTAACTCGGAATCTACTGCGCCTACATCATAACTCGGAATGTAACTCGGAATCTACTGCGCCTACATCATAACTCGGAATCCTCTGCGCCTACATCATAACTCGGAATCTAACTCGGAATCTACTGCGCCTACATCATAACTCGGAATCTAACTCGGAATCTACTGCGCCTACATCATAACTCGGAATCTACTGCGACTACATCTTAACTCGGAATCTAGTGCGCCTACATCATAACTCGGAATCTAACTCGGAATCTACTGGGCCTACATCATAACTCGGAATCTACTGCACCTACATCATAACTCCAAATCTAACTCGGAATCTACTGCGCCTACATCATAACTCGGAATCTAACTCGGAATCTACTGCGCCTACATCATAACTCGGAATCTACTGCGCCTACATCATAACTCGGAATCTAACTCGGAATCTACTGCGCCTACATCATAACTCGGAATCTAACTCAGAATCTACTGCGCCTTCATCATAACTCGGAATCTAACTCGGAATCTACTGCGCCTACATCATAACTCGGAATCTACTGCGCCTACATCATAACTCGGAATCTAACTCGGAATCTACTGCGCCTACATCATAACTCGGAATCTAACTCGGAATCTACTGCGCCTACATCATAACTCGGACTCGAACTCAGAATCTACTGCGCCTACATCATAACTCGGAATCTAACTCGGAATCTACTGCGCCTACATCATAACTCGGAATCTACTGCGCCTACATCATAACTCGGAAACTAACTCGGAATCTACTGCGCCTACATCATAACTCGGAATCTACTGCACCTACATCATAACTCGCAATCTACTGCGCCTACATCATAACTCGGAATCTACTGCGCCTACATCATAACTCGGAATCTAACTCGGAATCTACTGCGCCTACATCATAACTCGGAATCTAACTCGGAATCTACTGCGCCTACATCATAACTCGGAATCTAACTCGGAATTTACTGCGCCTACATCATAACTCGGAATCTACTGCGCCTACATCATAACTCGGAATCTAACTCGGAATCTACTGCGCCTACATCATAACTCGGAATCTACTGCGCCTACATCATAACTCGGAATCTAACTCGGAATCTACTGCGCCTACATCATAACTCGGAATCTACTGCGCCTACATCATAACTCCAAATCTAACTCGGAATCTACTGCGCCTACATCATAACTCGGAATCTAACTCGGAATCTACTGCGCCTACATCATAACTCGGAATCTACTGCGCCTACATCATAACTCGGAATCTAACTCGGAATCTACTGCGCCTACATCATAACTCGGAATCTAACTCGGAATCTACTGCGCCTACATCATAACTCGGAATCTAACTCGGAATCTACTGCGCCTACATCATAACTCGGAATCTACTGCGCCTACATCATAACTCGGAATCTAACTCGGAATCTACTGCGCCTACATCATAACTCGGAATGTAACTCGGAATCTACTGCGCCTACATCATAACTCGGAATCCTCTGCGCCTACATCATAACTCGGAATCTAACTCGGAATCTACTGCGCCTACATCATAACTCGGAATCTACTGCGCCTACATCATAACTCGGAATCTAACTCGGAATCTACTGCGCCTACATCATAACTCGGAATCTACTGCGACTACATCTTAACTCGGAATCTAGTGCGCCTACATCATAACTCGGAATCTAACTCGGAATCTACTGGGCCTACATCATAACTCGGAATCTACTGCACCTACATCATAACTCGGAATCTACTGTGCCTACATCATATCTCGGAATCTACTGCGCCTACATCTTAACTCGGAATCTACTGCGCCTACATCATAACTCGGAATCTACTGCGCCTACATCATAACTCGGAATCTACTGCGCTTACATCATACCTCGGAATCTACTGCGCCTACATCATAACTCGGAATCTACTGCGCCTACATCAAAACTCGGAATCTAACTCGGAATCTACTGCGCCTACATCATAACTCGGAATCTACTGCGCCTACATCATAACTCGGAATCTAACTCGGAATCTACTGCGCCTACATCATAACTCGGAATCTACTGCGCCTACATCATAACTCGGAATCTACTGCGCCTACATCATAACTCGGAATCTAACTCGGAATCTACTGCGCCTACATCATAACTCGGAATCTACTGCGCCTACATCATAACTCGGAATCTAACTCGGAATCTACTGCGCCTACATCATAACTCGGAATCTAACTCAGAATCTACTGCGCCTACATCATAACTCGGAATCTAACTCGGAATCTACTGCGCCTACATCATAACTCGGAATCTACTGCGCCTACATCATAACTCGGAATCTAACTCGGAATCTACTGCGCCTACATCATAACTCGGAATCTAACTCGGAATCTACTGCGCCTACATCATAACTCGGAATCTACTGCGCCTACATCATAACTTGGAATCTAACTCGGAATCTACTGCGCCTACATCATAACTCGGACTCGAACTCAGAATCTACTGCGCCTACATCATAACTCGGAATCTAACTCGGAATATACTGCGCCTACATCATAACTCGGAATCTACTGCGCCTACATCATAACTCGGAAACTAACTCGGAATCTACTGCGCCTACATCATAACTCGGAATCTACTGCACCTACATCATAACTCGCAATCTACTGCGCCTACATCATAACTCGGAATCTACTGCGCCTACATCATAACTCGGAATCTAACTCGGAATCTACTGCGCCTACATCATAACTCGGAATCTAACTCGGAATCTACTGCGCCTACATCATAACTCGGAATCTAACTCGGAATTTACTGCGCCTACATCATAACTCGGAATCTACTGCGCCTACATCATAACTCGGAATCTAACTCGGAATCTACTGCGCCTACATCATAACTCGGAATCTACTGCGCCTACATCATAACTCGGAATCTAACTCGGAATCTACTGCGCCTACATCATAACTCGGAATCTACTGCGCCTACATCATAACTTGGAATCTAACTCGGAATCTACTGCGCCTACATCATAACTCGGAATCTACTGCGCCTACATCATAACTCGGAATCTAACTCGGAATCTATTGCGCCTACATCATAACTCAGAATCTAACTCGGAATCTACTGCGCCTACATCATAACTCGGAATCTAACTCGGAATCTACTGCGCCTACATCATAACTCGGAATCTAACTCGGAATCTACTGCGCCTACATCATAACTCGGAATCTACTGCGCCTACATCATAACTCGGAATCTAACTCGGAATCTACTGCGCCTACATCATAACTCGGAATGTAACTCGGAATCTACTGCGCCTACATCATAACTCGGAATCCTCTGCGCCTACATCATAACTCGGAATCTAACTCGGAATCTACTGCGCCTACATCATAACTCGGAATCTACTGCGCCTACATCATAACTCGGAATCTAACTCGGAATCTACTGCGCCTACATCATAACTCGGAATCTACTGCGCCTACATCATAACTCGGAATCTAACTCGGAATCTACTGCGCCTACATCATAACTCGGAATCTAACTCAGAATCTACTGCGCCTTCATCATAACTCGGAATCTAACTCGGAATCTACTGCGCCTACATCATAACTCGGAATCTACTGCGCCTACATCATAACTCGGAATCTAACTCGGAATCTAGTGCGCCTACATCATAACTCGGAATCTAACTCGGAATCTACTGCGCCTACATCATAACTCGGAATCTACTGCGCCTACATCATAACTCGGAATCTAACTAGGAATCTACTGCGCCTACATCATAACTCGGACTCGAACTCAGAATCTACTGCGCCTACATCATAACTCGGAATCTAACTCGGAATCTACTGCGCCTACATCATAACTCGGAATCTACTGCGCCTACATCATAACTCGGAAACTAACTCGGAATCTACTGCGCCTACATCATAACTCGGAATCTACTGCACCTACATCATAACTCGCAATCTACTGCGCCTACATCATAACTCGGAATCTACTGCGCCTACATCATAACTCGGAATCTAACTCGGAATCTACTGCGCCTACATCATAACTCGGAAACTAACTCGGAATCTACTGCGCCTACATCATAACTCGGAATCTAACTCGGAATTTACTGCGCCTACATCATAACTCGGAATCTACTGCGCCTACATCATAACTCGGAATCTAACTCGGAATCTACTGCGCCTACATCATAACTCGGAATCTACTGCGCCTACATCATAACTCGGAATCCTCTGCGCCTACATCATAACTCGGAATCTAACTCGGAATCTACTGCGCCTACATCATAACTCGGAATCTACTGCGCCTACATCATAACTCCAAATCTAACTCGGAATCTACTGCGCCTACATCATAACTCGGAATCTAACTCGGAATCTACTGCGCCTACATCATAACTCGGAATCTACTGCGCCTACATCATAACTCGGAATCTAACTCGGAATCTACTGCGCCTACATCATAACTCGGAATCTAACTCGGAATCTACTGCGCCTACATCATAACTCGGAATCTACTGCGCCTACATCATAACTCGGAATCTAACTCGGAATCTACTGCGCCTACATCATAACTCGGAATGTAACTCGGAATCTACTGCGCCTACATCATAACTCGGAATCTACTGCGCCTACATCATAACTCGGAATCTAACTCGGAATCTACTGCGCCTACATCATAACTCGGAATCTACTGCGCCTACATCATAACTCGGAATCTAACTCGGAATCTACTGCGCCTACATCATAACTCGGAATCTACTGCGCCTACATCATAACTTGGAATCTAACTCGGAATCTACTGCGCCTACATCATAACTCGGAATCTACTGCGCCTACATCATAACTCGGAATCTAACTCGGAATCTATTGCGCCTACATCATAACTCGGAATCTAACTCGGAATCTACTGCGCCTACATCATAACTCGGAATCTAACTCGGAATCTACTGCGCCTACATCATAACTCGGAATCTAACTCGGAATCAACTTCGCCTACATCATAACTCGGAATCTACTGCGCCTACATCATAACTCGGAATCTAACTCGGAATCTACTGCGCCTACATCATAACTCGGAATGTAACTCGGAATCTACTGCGCCTACATCATAACTCGGAATCCTCTGCGCCTACATCATAACTCGGAATCTAACTCGGAATCTACTGCGCCTACATCATAACTCGGAATCTACTGCGCCTACATCATAACTCGGAATCTAACTCGGAATCTACTGCGCCTACATCATAACTCGGAATCTACTGCGCCTACATCATAACTCGGAATCTAACTCGGAATCTACTGCGCCTACATCATAACTCGGAATCTAACTCAGAATCTACTGCGCCTTCATCATAACTCGGAATCTAACTCGGAATCTACTGCGCCTACATCATAACTCGGAATCTACTGCGCCTACATCATAACTCGGAATCTAACTCGGAATCTACTGCGCCTACATCATAACTCGGAATCTAACTCGGAATCTACTGCGCCTACATCATAACTCGGAATCTACTGCGCCTACATCATAACTCGGAATCTAACTAGGAATCTACTGCGCCTACATCATAACTCGGACTCGAACTCAGAATCTACTGCGCCTACATCATAACTCGGAATCTAACTCGGAATCTACTGCGCCTACATCATAACTCGGAATCTACTGCGCCTACATCATAACTCGGAAACTAACTCGGAATCTACTGCGCCTACATCATAACTCGGAATCTACTGCACCTACATCATAACTCGCAATCTACTGCGCCTACATCATAACTCGGAATCTACTGCGCCTACATCATAACTCGGAATCTAACTCGGAATCTACTGCGCCTACATCATAACTCGGAAACTAACTCGGAATCTACTGCGCCTACATCATAACTCGGAATCTAACTCGGAATCTACTGCGCCTACATCATAACTCGGAATCTACTGCGCCTACATCATAACTCGGAATCCTCTGCGCCTACATCATTACTCGGAATCTAACTCGGAATCTACTGCGCCTACATCATAACTCGGAATCTACTGCGCCTACATCATAACTCGGAATCTAACTCGGAATCAACTTCGCCTACATCATAACTCGGAATCTACTGCGCCTACATCATAACTCGGAATCTAACTCGGAATCTACTGCGCCTACATCATAACTCGGAATGTAACTCGGAATCTACTGCGCCTACATCATAACTCGGAATCCTCTGCGCCTACATCATAACTCGGAATCTAACTCGGAATCTACTGCGCCTACATCATAACTCGGAATCTACTGCGCCTACATCATAACTCGGAATCTAACTCGGAATCTACTGCGCCTACATCATAACTCGGAATCTACTGCGCCTACATCATAACTCGGAATCTAACTCGGAATCTACTGCGCCTACATCATAACTCGGAATCTAACTCAGAATCTACTGCGCCTTCATCATAACTCGGAATCTAACTCGGAATCTACTGCGCCTACATCATAACTCGGAATCTACTGCGCCTACATCATAACTCGGAATCTAACTCGGAATCTACTGCGCCTACATCATAACTCGGAATCTAACTCGGAATCTACTGCGCCTACATCATAACTCGGAATCTACTGCGCCTACATCATAACTCGGAATCTAACTAGGAATCTACTGCGCCTACATCATAACTCGGACTCGAACTCAGAATCTACTGCGCCTACATCATAACTCGGAATCTAACTCGGAATCTACTGCGCCTACATCATAACTCGGAATCTACTGCGCCTACATCATAACTCGGAAACTAACTCGGAATCTACTGCGCCTACATCATAACTCGGAATCTACTGCACCTACATCATAACTCGCAATCTACTGCGCCTACATCATAACTCGGAATCTACTGCGCCTACATCATAACTCGGAATCTAACTCGGAATCTACTGCGCCTACATCATAACTCGGAAACTAACTCGGAATCTACTGCGCCTACATCATAACTCGGAATCTAACTCGGAATCTACTGCGCCTACATCATAACTCGGAATCTACTGCGCCTACATCATAACTCGGAATCCTCTGCGCCTACATCATTACTCGGAATCTAACTCGGAATCTACTGCGCCTACATCATAACTCGGAATCTACTGCGCCTACATCATAACTCCAAATCTAACTCGGAATCTACTGCGCCTACATCATAACTCGGAATCTAACTCGGAATCTACTGCGCCTACATCATAACTCGGAATCTACTGCGCCTACATCATAACTCGGAATCTAACTCGGAATCTACTGCGCCTACATCATAACTCGGAATCTAACTCGGAATCTACTGCGCCTACATCATAACTCGGAATCTACTGCGCCTACATCATAACTCGGAATCTAACTCGGAATCTACTGCGCCTACATCATAACTCGGAATGTAACTCGGAATCTACTGCGCCTACATCATAACTCGGAATCCTCTGCGCCTACATCATAACTCGGAATCTAACTCGGAATCTACTGCGCCTACATCATAACTCGGAATCTACTGCGCCTACATCATAACTCGGAATCTAACTCGGAATCTACTGCGCCTACATCATAACTCGGAATCTACTGCGCCTACATCATAACTCGGAATCTAACTCGGAATCTATTGCGCCTACATCATAACTCGGAATCTATCTCGGAATCTACTGCGCCTACATCATAACTCGGAATCTACTGCGCCTACATCATAACTCGGAATCTAACTCGGAATCTACTGCGCCTACATCATAACTCGGAATCTACTGCGCCTACATCATAACTCGGAATCTAACTCGGAATCAACTTCGCCTACATCATAACTCGGAATCTAACTCGGAATCTACTGTGCCTACGTCATAACTCGGAATCTAACTCGGAATCTACTGCGCCTACATCATAACTTGGAATCTACTGCGCCTACATCATAACTCGGAATCTACTGCGCCTACATCATAAATCGGAATCTAACTCGGAATCTACTGCACCTACATCATAACTCGGAATCTACTGCGCCTACATCATAACTCGGAATATAACTCGGATTCTACTGCGCCTACATCATAACTCGGAATCTACTGCGCCTACATCATAAATCGGAATCTAACTCGGAATCTACTGCACCTACATCATAACTCGGAATCTACTGCGCCTACATCATAACTCGGAATATAACTCGGATTCTACTGCGCCTACATCATAACTCGGAATCTACTGCGCCTACATCATAACTCGGAATCTAACTCGGAATTTACTGCGCCTACATCATAACTCGGAATCTAACTCGGAATCTACTGTGCCTACATCATAACTCGGAATCTACTGCGCCTACATCATAACTCGGAATCTAACTCGGAATCTACTGCGCCTACATCATAACTCGGAATCTACTGCGCCTACATCATAACTCGGAATCTACTGCGCCTACATCATAACTCGGAATCTAACTCGGAATCAACTTCGCCTACATCATAACTCGGAATCTAACTCGGAATCTACTGTGCCTACGTCATAACTCGGAATCTAACTCGGAATCTACTGCGCCTACATCATAACTTGGAATCTACTGCGCCTACATCATAACTCGGAATCTACTGCGCCTACATCATAAATCGGAATCTAACTCGGAATCTACTGCACCTACATCATAACTCGGAATCTACTGCGCCTACATCATAACTCGGAATATAACTCGGATTCTACTGCGCCTACATCATAACTCGGAATCTACTGCGCCTACATCATAAATCGGAATCTAACTCGGAATCTACTGCACCTACATCATAACTCGGAATCTACTGCGCCTACATCATAACTCGGAATATAACTCGGATTCTACTGCGCCTACATCATAACTCGGAATCTACTGCGCCTACATCATAACTCGGAATCTAACTCGGAATTTACTGCGCCTACATCATAACTCGGAATCTAACTCGGAATCTACTGTGCCTACATCATAACTCGGAATCTACTGCGCCTACATCATAACTCGGAATCTACTGTGCCTACATCATAACTCGGAATCTAACTCGCAATCTACTTCGCCTACATCATAACTCGGAATCTAACTCGGAATCTACTGTGCCTACATCATAACTCGGAATCTAACTCGGAATCTACTGCGCCTACATCATAACTCGCAATCTACTGCACCTACATCATAACTCGGAATCTACTGCGCCTACATCATAACTCGGAATCTAACTCGGAATCTACTGCGCCTACATCATAACTCGGAATCTACTGCGCCTACATCATAACTCGGAATCTAACTCGGAATCTATTGCGCCTACATCATAACTCGGAATCTATCTCGGAATCTACTGCGCCTACATCATAACTCGGAATCTACTGCGCCTACATCATAACTCGGAATATAACTCGGATTCTACTGCGCCTACATCATAACTCGGAATCTACTGCGCCTACATCATAACTCGGAATCTAACTCGGAATCTACTTCGCCTACATCATAACTCGGAATCTAACTCGGAATCTACTGTGCCTACGTCATAACTCGGAATCTAACTCGGAATCTACTGCGCCTACATCATAACTTGGAATCTACTGCGCCTACATCATAACTCGGAATCTACTGCGCCTACATCATAAATCGGAATCTAACTCGGAATCTACTGCACCTACATCATAACTCGGAATCTACTGCGCCTACATCATAACTCGGAATCTAACTCGGAATCTACTGCGCCTACATCATAACTCGGAATCTACTGCGCCTACATCATAACTCGGAATCTAACTAGGAATCTACTGCACCTACATCATAACTCGGACTCGAACTCAGAATCTACTGCGCCTACATCATAACTCGGAATCTAACTCGGAATCTACTGCGCCTACATCATAACTCGGAATCTACTGCGCCTACATCATAACTCGGAAACTAACTCGGAATCTACTGCGCCTACATCATAACTCGGAATCTACTGCACCTACATCATAACTCGCAATCTACTGCGCCTACATCATAACTCGGAATCTACTGCGCCTACATCATAACTCGGAATCTAACTCGGAATCTACTGCGCCTACATCATAACTCGGAATCTAACTCGGAATCTACTGCGCCTACATCATAACTCGGAATCTAACTCGGAATTTACTGCGCCTACATCATAACTCGGAATCTACTGCGCCTACATCATAACTCGGAATCTAACTCGGAATCTACTGCGCCTACATCATAACTCGGAATCTACTGCGCCTACATCATAACTCGGAATCTAACTCGGAATCTACTGCGCCTACATCATAACTCGGAATCTACTGCGCCTACATCATAACTCCAAATCTAACTCGGAATCTACTGCGCCTACATCATAACTCGGAATCTAACTCGGAATCTACTGCGCCTACATCATAACTCGGAATCTACTGCGCCTACATCATAACTCGGAATCTAACTCGGAATCTACTGCGCCTACATCATAACTCGGAATCTAACTCGGAATCTACTGCGCCTACATCATAACTCGGAATCTAACTCGGAATCTACTGCGCCTACATCATAACTCGGAATCTAACTCGGAATCTACTGCGCCTACATCATAACTCGGAATCTAACTCGGAATCTACTGCGCCTACATCATAACTCGGAATCTACTGCGCCTACATCATAACTCGGAATCTAACTCGGAATCTTCTGCGCCTACATCATAACTCGGAATGTAACTCGGAATCTACTGCGCCTACATCATAACTCGGAATCCTCTGCGCCTACATCATAACTCGGAATCTAACTCGGAATCTACTGCGCCTACATCATAACTCGGAATCTACTGCGCCTACATCATAACTCGGAATCTAACTCGGAATCTACTGCGCCTACATCATAACTCGGAATCTACTGCGCCTACATCATAACTCGGAATCTAACTCGGAATCTATTGCGCCTACATCATAACTCGGAATCTATCTCGGAATCTACTGCGCCTACATCATAACTCGGAATCTACTGCGCCTACATCATAACTCGGAATCTAACTCGGAATCTACTGCGCCTACATCATAACTCGGAATCTACTGCGCCTACATCATAACTCGGAATCTAACTCGGAATCAACTTCGCCTACATCATAACTCGGAATCTAACTCGGAATCTACTGTGCCTACGTCATAACTCGGAATCTAACTCGGAATCTACTGCGCCTACATCATAACTTGGAATCTACTGCGCCTACATCATAACTCGGAATCTAACTCGGAATCTACTGCGCCTACATCATAACTCGGAATCTACTGCGCCTACATCATAACTCGGAATCTACTGCGCCTACATCATAACTCGGAATCTAACTCGGAATCTACTGCGCCTACATCATAACTCGGAATCTAACTCAGAATCTACTGCGCCTTCATCATAACTCGGAATCTAACTCGGAATCTACTGCGCCTACATCATAACTCGGAATCTACTGCGCCTACATCATAACTCGGAATCTAACTCGGAATCTACTGCGCCTACATCATAACTCGGAATCTAACTCGGAATCTACTGCGCCTACATCATAACTCGGAATCTACTGCGCCTACATCATAACTCGGAATCTAACTAGGAATCTACTGCGCCTACATCATAACTCGGACTCGAACTCAGAATCTACTGCGCCTACATCATAACTCGGAATCTAACTCGGAATCTACTGCGCCTACATCATAACTCGGAATCTACTGCGCCTACATCATAACTCGGAAACTAACTCGGAATCTACTGCGCCTACATCATAACTCGGAATCTACTGCACCTACATCATAACTCGCAATCTACTGCGCCTACATCATAACTCGGAATCTACTGCGCCTACATCATAACTCGGAATCTAACTCGGAATCTACTGCGCCTACATCATAACTCGGAAACTAACTCGGAATCTACTGCGCCTACATCATAACTCGGAATCTAACTCGGAATTTACTGCGCCTACATCATAACTCGGAATCTACTGCGCCTACATCATAACTCGGAATCTAACTCGGAATCTACTGCGCCTACATCATAACTCGGAATCTACTGCGCCTACATCATAACTCGGAATCCTCTGCGCCTACATCATTACTCGGAATCTAACTCGGAATCTACTGCGCCTACATCATAACTCGGAATCTACTGCGCCTACATCATAACTCCAAATCTAACTCGGAATCTACTGCGCCTACATCATAACTCGGAATCTAACTCGGAATCTACTGCGCCTACATCATAACTCGGAATCTACTGCGCCTACATCATAACTCGGAATCTAACTCGGAATCTACTGCGCCTACATCATAACTCGGAATCTAACTCGGAATCTACTGCGCCTACATCATAACTCGGAATCTACTGCGCCTACATCATAACTCGGAATCTAACTCGGAATCTACTGCGCCTACATCATAACTCGGAATGTAACTCGGAATCTACTGCGCCTACATCATAACTCGGAATCCTCTGCGCCTACATCATAACTCGGAATCTAACTCGGAATCTACTGCGCCTACATCATAACTCGGAATCTACTGCGCCTACATCATAACTCGGAATCTAACTCGGAATCTACTGCGCCTACATCATAACTCGGAATCTACTGCGCCTACATCATAACTCGGAATCTAACTCGGAATCTATTGCGCCTACATCATAACTCGGAATCTATCTCGGAATCTACTGCGCCTACATCATAACTCGGAATCTACTGCGCCTACATCATAACTCGGAATCTAACTCGGAATCTACTGCGCCTACATCATAACTCGGAATCTACTGCGCCTACATCATAACTCGGAATCTAACTCGGAATCAACTTCGCCTACATCATAACTCGGAATCTAACTCGGAATCTACTGTGCCTACGTCATAACTCGGAATCTAACTCGGAATCTACTGCGCCTACATCATAACTTGGAATCTACTGCGCCTACATCATAACTCGGAATCTACTGCGCCTACATCATAAATCGGAATCTAACTCGGAATCTACTGCACCTACATCATAACTCGGAATCTACTGCGCCTACATCATAACTCGGAATATAACTCGGATTCTACTGCGCCTACATCATAACTCGGAATCTACTGCGCCTACATCATAAATCGGAATCTAACTCGGAATCTACTGCACCTACATCATAACTCGGAATCTACTGCGCCTACATCATAACTCGGAATATAACTCGGATTCTACTGCGCCTACATCATAACTCGGAATCTACTGCGCCTACATCATAACTCGGAATCTAACTCGGAATTTACTGCGCCTATATCATAACTCGGAATCTAACTCGGAATCTACTGTGCCTACATCATAACTCGGAATCTACTGCGCCTACATCATAACACGGAATCTAACTCGGAATCTACTGCGCCTACATCATAACTCGGAATCTACTGCGCCTACATCATAACTCGGAATCTACTGCGCCTACATCATAACTCGGAATCTAACTCGGAATCAACTTCGCCTACATCATAACTCGGAATCTAACTCGGAATCTACTGTGCCTACGTCATAACTCGGAATCTAACTCGGAATCTACTGCGCCTACATCATAACTTGGAATCTACTGCGCCTACATCATAACTCGGAATCTACTGCGCCTACATCATAAATCGGAATCTAACTCGGAATCTACTGCACCTACATCATAACTCGGAATCTACTGCGCCTACATCATAACTCGGAATATAACTCGGATTCTACTGCGCCTACATCATAACTCGGAATCTACTGCGCCTACATCATAAATCGGAATCTAACTCGGAATCTACTGCACCTACATCATAACTCGGAATCTACTGCGCCTACATCATAACTCGGAATCTAACTCGGAATCTACTGCGCCTACATCATAACTCGGAATCTACTGCGCCTACATCATAACTCGGAATCTAACTCGGAATCTACTTCGCCTACATCATAACTCGGAATCTAACTCGGAATCTACTGTGCCTACGTCATAACTCGGAATCTAACTCGGAATCTACTGCGCCTACATCATAACTTGGAATCTACTGCGCCTACATCATAACTCGGAATCTACTGCGCCTACATCATAAATCGGAATCTAACTCGGAATCTACTGCACCTACATCATAACTCGGAATCTACTGCGCCTACATCATAACTCGGAATCTAACTCGGAATCTACTGCGCCTACATCATAACTCGGAATCTACTGCGCCTACATCATAACTCGGAATCTAACTAGGAATCTACTGCACCTACATCATAACTCGGACTCGAACTCAGAATCTACTGCGCCTACATCATAACTCGGAATCTAACTCGGAATCTACTGCGCCTACATCATAACTCGGAATCTACTGCGCCTACATCATAACTCGGAAACTAACTCGGAATCTACTGCGCCTACATCATAACTCGGAATCTACTGCACCTACATCATAACTCGCAATCTACTGCGCCTACATCATAACTCGGAATCTACTGCGCCTACATCATAACTCGGAATCTAACTCGGAATCTACTGCGCCTACATCATAACTCGGAATCTAACTCGGAATCTACTGCGCCTACATCATAACTCGGAATCTAACTCGGAATTTACTGCGCCTACATCATAACTCGGAATCTACTGCGCCTACATCATAACTCGGAATCTAACTCGGAATCTACTGCGCCTACATCATAACTCGGAATCTACTGCGCCTACATCATAACTCGGAATCTAACTCGGAATCTACTGCGCCTACATCATAACTCGGAATCTACTGCGCCTACATCATAACTCCAAATCTAACTCGGAATCTACTGCGCCTACATCATAACTCGGAATCTAACTCGGAATCTACTGCGCCTACATCATAACTCGGAATCTACTGCGCCTACATCATAACTCGGAATCTAACTCGGAATCTACTGCGCCTACATCATAACTCGGAATCTAACTCGGAATCTACTGCGCCTACATCATAACTCGGAATCTAACTCGGAATCTACTGCGCCTACATCATAACTCGGAATCTAACTCGGAATCTACTGCGCCTACATCATAACTCGGAATCTAACTCGGAATCTACTGCGCCTACATCATAACTCGGAATCTACTGCGCCTACATCATAACTCGGAATCTAACTCGGAATCTTCTGCGCCTACATCATAACTCGGAATGTAACTCGGAATCTACTGCGCCTACATCATAACTCGGAATCCTCTGCGCCTACATCATAACTCGGAATCTAACTCGGAATCTACTGCGCCTACATCATAACTCGGAATCTACTGCGCCTACATCATAACTCGGAATCTAACTCGGAATCTACTGCGCCTACATCATAACTCGGAATCTACTGCGCCTACATCATAACTCGGAATCTAACTCGGAATCTATTGCGCCTACATCATAACTCGGAATCTATCTCGGAATCTACTGCGCCTACATCATAACTCGGAATCTACTGCGCCTACATCATAACTCGGAATCTAACTCGGAATCTACTGCGCCTACATCATAACTCGGAATCTACTGCGCCTACATCATAACTCGGAATCTAACTCGGAATCAACTTCGCCTACATCATAACTCGGAATCTAACTCGGAATCTACTGTGCCTACGTCATAACTCGGAATCTAACTCGGAATCTACTGCGCCTACATCATAACTTGGAATCTACTGCGCCTACATCATAACTCGGAATCTACTGCGCCTACATCATAAATCGGAATCTAACTCGGAATCTACTGCACCTACATCATAACTCGGAATCTACTGCGCCTACATCATAACTCGGAATATAACTCGGATTCTACTGCGCCTACATCATAACTCGGAATCTACTGCGCCTACATCATAACTCGGAATCTAACTCTGAATTTACTGCGCCTACATCATAACTCGGAATCTAACTCGGAATCTACTGTGCCTACATCATAACTCGGAATCTACTGCGCCTACATCATAACTCGGAATCTAACTCGGAATCTACTGCGCCTACATCATAACTCGGAATCTACTGCGCCTACATCATAACTCGGAATCTACTGTGCCTACATCATAACTCGGAATCTAACTCGCAATCTACTTCGCCTACATCATAACTCGGAATCTAACTCGGAATCTACTGTGCCTACATCATAACTCGGAATCTAACTCGGAATCTACTGCGCCTACATCATAACTCGGAATCTACTGCACCTACATCATAACTCGGAATCTACTGCACCTACATCATAACTCGGAATCTACTGCGCCTACATCATATCTCCGAATCTAACTCGGAATCTACTGCGCCTACATCATAACTCGGAATCTACTGCGCCTACATCATAACTCGGAATCTAACTCGGAATCTATTGCGCCTACATCATAACTCGGAATCTATCTCGGAATCTACTGCGCCTACTTCATAACTCGGAATCTACTGCGCCTACATCATAACTCGGAATCTAACTCGGAATCTACTGCGCCTACATCATAACTCGGAATCTACTGCGCCTACATCATAACTCGGAATCTAACTCGGAATCTACTTCGCCTACATCATAACTCGGAATCTAACTCGGAATCTACTGTGCCTACGTCATAACTCGGAATCTAACTCGGAATCTACTGCGCCTACATCATAACTCGGAATCTACTGCGCCTACATCATAACTCGGAATCTAACTCGGAATTTACTGCGCCTACATCATAACTCGGAATCTAACTCGGAATCTACTGTGCCTACATCATAACTCGGAATCTACTGCGCCTACATCATAACTCGGAATCTAACTCGGAATCTACTGCGCCTACATCATAACTCGGAATCTAACTCGGAATCTACTGCGCCTACATCATAACTCGGAATCTACTGCGCCTACATCATAACTCGGAATCTAACTCGGAATCTACTGCGCCTACATCATAACTCGGAATGTAACTCGGAATCTACTGCGCCTACATCATAACTCGGAATCCTCTGCGCCTACATCATAACTTGGAATCTAACTCGGAATCTACTGCGCCTACATCATAACTCGGAATCTACTGCGCCTACATCATAACTCGGAATCTAACTCGGAATCTACTGCGCCTACATCATAACTCGGAATCTACTGCGCCTACATCATAACTCGGAATCTAACTCGGAATCTATTGCGCCTACATCATAACTCGGAATCTATCTCGGAATCTACTGCGCCTACATCATAACTCGGAATCTACTGCGCCTACATCATAACTCGGAATCTAACTCGGAATCTACTGCGCCTACATCATAACTCGGAATCTACTGCGCCTACATCATAACTCGGAATCTAACTCGGAATCAACTTCGCCTACATCATAACTCGGAATCTAACTCGGAATCTACTGTGCCTACGTCATAACTCGGAATATAACTCGGAATCTACTGCGCCTACATCATAACTTGGAATCTACTGCGCCTACATCATAACTCGGAATCTACTGCGCCTACATCATAAATCGGAATCTAACTCGGAATCTACTGCACCTACATCATAACTCGGAATCTACTGCGCCTACATCATAACTCGGAATATAACTCGGATTCTACTGCGCCTACATCATAACTCGGAATCTACTGCGCCTAAATCATAAATCGGAATCTAACTCGTAATCTACTGCACCTACATCATAACTCGGAATCTACTGCGCCTACATCATAACTCGGAATATAACTCGGATTCTACTGCGCCTACATCATAACTCGGAATCTACTGCGCCTACATCATAACTCGGAATCTAACTCGGAATTTACTGCGCCTACATCATAACTCGGAATCTAACTCGGAATCTACTGTGCCTACATCATAACTCGGAATCTACTGCGCCTACATCATAACTCGGAATCTAACTCGGAATCTACTGCGCCTACATCATAACTCGGAATCTACTGCGCCTACATCATAACTCGGAATCTACTGTGCCTACATCATAACTCGGAATCTAACTCGCAATCTACTTCGCCTACATCATAACTCGGAATCTAACTCGGAATCTACTGTGCCTACATCATAACTCGGAATCTAACTCGGAATCTACTGCGCCTACATCATAACTCGGAATCTACTGCACCTACATCATAACTCGGAATCTACTGCGCCTACATCATAACTCGGAATCTAACTCGGAATCTACTGCGCCTACATCATAACTCGGAATCTACTGCGCCTACATCATAACTCGGAATCTACTGCGCCTACATCATATCTCCGAATCTAACTCGGAATCTACTGCGCCTACATCATAACTCGGAATCTACTGCGCCTACATCTTAACTCGGAATCTAGTGCGCCTACATCATAACTCGGAATCTAACTCGGAATCTACTGGGCCTACATCATAACTCGGAATCTACTGCACCTACATCATAACTCGGAATCTACTGCGCCTACATCATAACTCGGAATCTACTGTGCCTACATCATATCTCGGAATCTAACTCGGAATCTACTGCGCCTACATCATAACTCGGAATCTACTGCGCCTACATCTTAACTCGGAATCTACTGCGCCTACATCATAACTCGGAATCTACTGCGCCTACATCATAACTCGGAATCTACTGCGCTTACATCATACCTCGGAATCTACTGCGCCTACATCATAACTCGGAATCTACTGCGCCTACATCAAAACTCGGAATCTAACTCGGAATTTACTGCGCATACATCATAACTCGGAATCTAACTCGGAATCTACTGCGCCTACATCATAACTCGGAATCTACTGCGCCTACATCATAACTCGGAATCTACTGCGCCTACATCATAACTCAGAATCTAACTCAGAATCTACTGCGCCTACATCATAACTCGGAATCTTACTCGGAATCTACTGCGCCTACATCATAACTCGGAATCTAACTTGGAATCTACTGCGCCTACATCATAACTCGGAATCTACTGCGCATACATCATAACTCGGAATCTACTGCGCCTACATCATAACTCGGAATCTAACTCGGAATCTACTGCGCCTACATCATAACTCGGAATGTAACTCGGAATCTACTGCGCCTACATCATAACTCGGAATCTATTGCGCCTACATCATAACTCGGAATCTACTGTGCCTACATCATAACTCGGAATCTAACTCGGAATCTACTGCGCCTACATCATAACTCGGAATCTAACTCGGAATCTACTGCGCCTACATCATAACTCGGAATCTACTGCGCCTACATCATAACTCGGAATCTAACTCGGAATCTACTGCGCCTACATCATAACTCGGAATCTACTGCGCCTACATCATATCTCGGAATCTAACTCGGAATCTACTGCGCCTACATCATAACTCGGAATCTACTGCGCCTACATCATAACTCGGAATCTAACTCGGAATCTACTGCGCCTACATCATAACTCGGAATCTAACTCGGAATCTACTGCGCCTACATCATAACTCGGAATCTAACTCGGAATCTACTGCGCCTAAATCATAACTCGGAATCTACTGCGCCTACATCATAACTGGGAATCTAACTCGGAATCTACTGCGCCTACATCAAAACTCGGAATCTACTGCGCCTACATCATAACTCGGAATCTACTGCGCCTACATCATAACTCGGAATCTACTGCGCCTACATCATAACTCGGAATCTAACTCGGAATCTACTGCGCCTACATCATAACTCGGAATCTACTGCGCCTACATCATAACTCGGAATCTAACTCGGAATCTGCTGCGCCTACATCATAACTCGAAATCTAACTCGGAATCTACTGCGCCTACATCATAACTCGGAATCTACTGCGCCTACATCATAACTCGGAATCTAACTCGGAATCTACTGCGCCTACATCATAACTCGGAATCTACTGCGCCTACATCATAACTCGGAATCTAACTCGGAATCTACTGCGCCTACATCATAACTCGGAATCTAACTCAGAATCTACTGCGCCTACATCATAACTCGGAATCTAACTCGGAATCTACTGCGCCTACATCATAACTCGGAATCTACTGCGCCTACATCATAACTCGGAATCTAACTCGGAATCTACTGCGCCTACATCATAACTCGGAATCTAACTCGGAATCTACTGCGCCTACATCATAACTCGGAATCTACTGCGCCTACATCATAACTCGGAATCTAACTCGGAATCTACTGCGCCTACATCATAACTCGGACTCGAACTCAGAATCTACTGCGCCTACATCATAACTCGGAATCTAACTCGGAATATACTGCGCCTACATCATAACTCGGAATCTACTGCGCCTACATCATAACTCGGAAACTAACTCGGAATCTACTGCGCCTACATCATAACTCGGAATCTACTGCACCTACATCATAACTCGCAATCTACTGCGCCTACATCATAACTCGGAATCTACTGCGCCTACATCATAACTCGGAATCTAACTCGGAATCTACTGCGCCTACATCATAACTCGGAATCTACTGCGCCTACATCATAACTCGGAATCTAACTCGGAATCTACTGCGCCTACATCATAACTCGGAATCTAACTCAGAATCTACTGCGCCTTCATCATAACTCGGAATCTAACTCGGAATCTACTGCGCCTACATCATAACTCGGAATCTACTGCGCCTACATCATAACTCGGAATCTAACTCGGAATCTACTGCGCCTACATCATAACTCGGAATCTAACTCGGAATCTACTGCGCCTACATCATAACTCGGAATCTACTGCGCCTACATCATAACTCGGAATCTAACTAGGAATCTACTGCGCCTACATCATAACTCGGACTCGAACTCAGAATCTACTGCGCCTACATCATAACTCGGAATCAAACTCGGAATCTACTGCGCCTACATCATAACTCGGAATCTACTGCGCCTACATCATAACTCGGAAACTAACTCGGAATCTACTGCACCTACATCATAACTCGGAATCTACTGCACCTACATCATAACTCGCAATCTACTGCGCCTACATCATAACTCGGAATCTACTGCGCCTACATCATAACTCGGAATCTAACTCGGAATCTACTGCGCCTACATCATAACTCGGAATCTAACTCGGAATCTACTGCGCCTACATCATAACTCGGAATCTAACTCGGAATTTACTGCGCCTACATCATAACTCGGAATCTACTGCGCCTACATCATAACTCGGAATCTAACTCGGAATCTACTGCGCCTACATCATAACTCGGAATCTACTGCGCCTACATCATAACTCCAAATCTAACTCGGAATCTACTGCGCCTACATCATAACTCGGAATCTAACTCGGAATCTACTGCGCCTACATCATAACTCGGAATCTACTGCGCCTACATCATAACTCGGAATCTAACTCGGAATCTACTGCGCCTACATCATACCTCGGAATCTAACTCGGAATCTACTGCGCCTACATCATAACTCGGAATCTAACTCGGAATCTACTGCGCCTACATCATAACTCGGAATCTACTGCGCCTACATCATAACTCGGAATCTAACTCGGAATCTACTGCGCCTACATCATAACTCGGAATGTAACTCGGAATCTACTGCGCCTACATCATAACTCGGAATCCTCTGCGCCTACATCATAACTCGGAATCTAACTCGGAATCTACTGCGCCTACATCATAACTCGGAATCTACTGCGCCTACATCATAACTCGGAATCTAACTCGGAATCTACTGCGCCTACATCATAACTCGGAATCTACTGCGCCTACATCATAACTCGGAATCTAACTCGGAATCTATTGCGCCTACATCATAACTCGGAATCTATCTCGGAATCAACTTCGCCTACATCATAACTCGGAATCTAACTCGGAATCTACTGTGCCTACGTCATAACTCGGAATCTAACTCGGAATCTACTGCGCCTACATCATAACTTGGAATCTACTGCGCCTACATCATAACTCGGAATCTACTGCGCCTACATCATAAATCGGAATCTAACTCGGAATCTACTGCACCTACATCATAACTCGGAATCCACTGCGCCTACATCATAACTCGGAATATAACTCGGATTCTACTGCGCCTACATCATAACTCGGAATCTACGGCGCCTACATCATAAATCGGAATCTAACTCGGAATCTACTGCACCTACATCATAACTCGGAATCTACTGCGCCTACATCATAACTCGGAATATAACTCGGATTCTACTGCGCCTACATCATAACTCGGAATCTACTGCGCCTACATCATAACTCGGAATCTAACTCGGAATTTACTGCGCCTACATCATAACTCGGAATCTAACTCGGAATCTACTGTGCCTACATCATAACTCGGAATCTACTGCGCCTACATCATAACTCGGAATCTAACTCGGAATCTACTGCGCCTACATCATAACTCGGAATCTACTGTGCCTACATCATAACTCGGAATCTAACTCGCAATCTACTTCGCCTACATCGTAACTCGGAATCTAACTCGGAATCTACTGTGCCTACATCATAACTCGGAATCTAACTCGGAATCTACTGCGCCTACATCATAACTCGGAATCTACTGCACCTACATCATAACTCGGAATCTACTGCGCCTACATCATAACTCGGAATCTAACTCGGAATCTACTGCGCCTACATCATAACTCGGAATCTACTGCGCCTACATCATAACTCGGAATCTACTGCGCCTACATCATATCTCCGAATCTAACTCGGAATCTACTGCGCCTACATCATAACTCGGAATCTACTGCGCCTACATCTTAACTCGGAATCTAGTGCGCCTACATCATAACTCGGAATCTAACTCGGAATCTACTGGGCCTACATCATAACTCGGAATCTACTGCACCTACATCATAACTCGGAATCTACTGCGCCTACATCATAACTCGGAATCTACTGTGCCTACATCATATCTCGGAATCTAACTCGGAATCTACTGCGCCTACATCATAACTCGGAATCTACTGCGCCTACATCTTAACTCGGAATCTACTGCGCCTACATCATAACTCGGAATCTACTGCGCCTACATCATAACTCGGAATCTACTGCGCTTACATCATACCTCGGAATCTACTGCGCCTACATCATAACTCGGAATCCACTGCGCCTACATCAAAACTCGGAATCTAACTCGGAATCTACTGCGCATACATCATAACTCGGAATCTAACCTGGAATCTACTGCGCCTACATCATAACTCGGAATCTTCTGCGCCTACATCATAACTCGGAATCTACTGCGCCTACATCATAACTCAGAATCTAACTCAGAATCTACTGCGCCTACATCATAACTCGGAATCTTACTCGGAATCTACTGCGCCTACATCATAACTCGGAATCTAACTTGGAATCTACTGCGCCTACATCATAACTCGGAATCTACTGCGCATACATCATAACTCGGAATCTACTGCGCCTACATCATAACTCGGAATCTACTGCGCCTACATCATAACTCGGAATCTAACTCGGAATCTACTGCGCCTACATCATAACTCGGAATGTAACTCGGAATCTACTGCGCCTACATCATAACTCGGAATCCTCTGCGCCTACATCATAACTCGGAATCTAACTCGGAATCTACTGCGCCTACATCATAACTCGGAATCTACTGCGCCTACATCATAACTCGGAATCTAACTCGGAATCTACTGCGCCTACATCATAACTCGGAATCTACTGCGCCTACATCATAACTCGGAATCTAACTCGGAATCTATTGCGCCTACATCATAACTCGGAATCTATCTCGGAATCAACTTCGCCTACATCATAACTCGGAATCTAACTCGGAATCTACTGTGCCTACGTCATAACTCGGAATCTAACTCGGAATCTACTGCGCCTACATCATAACTTGGAATCTACTGCGCCTACATCATAACTCGGAATCTACTGCGCCTACATCATAAATCGGAATCTAACTCGGAATCTACTGCACCTACATCATAACTCGGAATCCACTGCGCCTACATCATAACTCGGAATATAACTCGGATTCTACTGCGCCTACATCATAACTCGGAATCTACGGCGCCTACATCATAAATCGGAATCTAACTCGGAATCTACTGCACCTACATCATAACTCGGAATCTACTGCGCCTACATCATAACTCGGAATATAACTCGGATTCTACTGCGCCTACATCATAACTCGGAATCTACTGCGCCTACATCATAACTCGGAATCTAACTCGGAATTTACTGCGCCTACATCATAACTCGGAATCTAACTCGGAATCTACTGTGCCTACATCATAACTCGGAATCTACTGCGCCTACATCATAACTCGGAATCTAACTCGGAATCTACTGCGCCTACATCATAACTCGGAATCTACTGTGCCTACATCATAACTCGGAATCTAACTCGCAATCTACTTCGCCTACATCGTAACTCGGAATCTAACTCGGAATCTACTGTGCCTACATCATAACTCGGAATCTAACTCGGAATCTACTGCGCCTACATCATAACTCGGAATCTACTGCACCTACATCATAACTCGGAATCTACTGCGCCTACATCATAACTCGGAATCTAACTCGGAATCTACTGCGCCTACATCATAACTCGGAATCTACTGCGCCTACATCATAACTCGGAATCTACTGCGCCTACATCATATCTCCGAATCTAACTCGGAATCTACTGCGCCTACATCATAACTCGGAATCTACTGCGCCTACATCTTAACTCGGAATCTAGTGCGCCTACATCATAACTCGGAATCTAACTCGGAATCTACTGGGCCTACATCATAACTCGGAATCTACTGCACCTACATCATAACTCGGAATCTACTGCGCCTACATCATAACTCGGAATCTACTGTGCCTACATCATATCTCGGAATCTAACTCGGAATCTACTGCGCCTACATCATAACTCGGAATCTACTGCGCCTACATCTTAACTCGGAATCTACTGCGCCTACATCATAACTCGGAATCTACTGCGCCTACATCATAACTCGGAATCTACTGCGCTTACATCATACCTCGGAATCTACTGCGCCTACATCATAACTCGGAATCCACTGCGCCTACATCAAAACTCGGAATCTAACTCGGAATCTACTGCGCATACATCATAACTCGGAATCTAACCTGGAATCTACTGCGCCTACATCATAACTCGGAATCTTCTGCGCCTACATCATAACTCGGAATCTACTGCGCCTACATCATAACTCAGAATCTAACTCAGAATCTACTGCGCCTACATCATAACTCGGAATCTTACTCGGAATCTACTGCGCCTACATCATAACTCGGAATCTAACTTGGAATCTACTGCGCCTACATCATAACTCGGAATCTACTGCGCATACATCATAACTCGGAATCTACTGCGCCTACATCATAACTCGGAATCTAACTCGGAATCTACTGTGCCTACATCATAACTCGGAATGTAACTCGGAATCTACTGCGCCTACATCATAACTCGGAATCTATTGCGCCTACATCATAACTCGGATTCTACTGTGCCTACATCATAACTCGGAATCTAACTCGGAATCTACTGCGCCTACATCATAACTCGGAATCTAACTCGGAATCTACTGCGCCTACATCATAACTCGGAATCTACTGCGCCTACATCATAACTCGGAATCTAACTCGGAATCTACTGCGCCTACATCATAACTCGGAATCTACTGCGCCTACATCATATCTCGGAATCTAACTCGGAATCTACTGCGCCTACATCATAACTCGGAATCTACTGCGCCTACATCATAACTCGGAATCTAACTCGGAATCTACTGCGCCTACATCATAACTCGGAATCTAACTCGGAATCTACTGCGCCTACATCATAACTCGGAATCTAACTCGGAATCTACTGCGCCTAAATCATAACTCGGAATCTACAGCGCCTACATCATAACTGGGAATCTAACTCGGAATCTACTGCGCCTACATCAAAACTCGGAATCTACTGCGCCTACATCATAACTCGGAATCTACTGCGCCTACATCATAACTCAGAATCTACTGCGCCTACATCATAACTCGGAATCTAACTCGGAATCTACTGCGCCTACATCATAACTCGGAATCTACTGCGCCTACATCATAACTCGGAATCTAACTCGGAATCTGCTGCGCCTACATCATAACTCGAAATCTAACTCGGAATCTACTGCGCCTACATCATAACTCGGAATCTACTGCGCCTACATCATAACTCGGAATCTAACTCGGAATCTACTGCGCCTACATCATAACTCGGAATCTACTGCGCCTACATCATAACTCGGAATCTAACTCGGAATCTACTGCGCCTACATCATAACTCGGAATCTAACTCAGAATCTACTGCGCCTACATCATAACTCGGAATCTAACTCGGAATCTACTGCGCCTACATCATAACTCGGAATCTACTGCGCCTACATCATAACTCGGAATCTAACTCGGAATCTACTGCGCCTACATCATAACTCGGAATCTAACTCGGAATCTACTGCGCCTACATCATAACTCGGAATCTACTGCGCCTACATCATAACTCGGAATCTAACTCGGAATCTACTGCGCCTACATCATAACTCGGACTCGAACTCAGAATCTACTGCGCCTACATCATAACTCGGAATCTAACTCGGAATATACTGCGCCTACATCATAACTCGGAATCTACTGCGCCTACATCATAACTCGGAAACTAACTCGGAATCTACTGCGCCTACATCATAACTCGGAATCTACTGCACCTACATCATAACTCGCAATCTACTGCGCCTACATCATAACTCGGAATCTACTGCGCCTACATCATAACTCGGAATCTAACTCGGAATCTACTGCACCTACATCATAACTCGGAATCTAACTCGGAATCTACTGCGCCTACATCATAACTCGGAATCTAACTCGGAATTTACTGCGCCTACATCATAACTCGGAATCTAACTCGGAATCTACTGCACCTACATCATAACTCGGAATCTAACTCGGAATCTACTGCGCCTACATCATAACTCGGAATCTACTGCGCCTACATCATAACTCGGAATCTAACTCGGAATCTACTGCGCCTACATCATAACTCAGAATCTACTGCGCCTACATCATAACTCGGAATCTAACTCGGAATCTACTGCGCCTACATCATAACTCGGAATCTAACTCGGAATCTACTGCGCCTACATCATAACTCGGAATCTACTGCGCCTACATCATAACTCGGAATCTAACTCGGAATCTACTGCGCCTACATCATAACTCGGAATCTATCTCGGAATCAACTTCGCCTACATCATAACTCGGAATCTAACTCGGAATCTACTGTGCCTACGTCATAACTCGGAATCTAACTCGGAATCTACTGCGCCTACATCATAACTTGGAATCTACTGCGCCTACATCATAACTCGGAATCTACTGCGCCTACATCATAAATCGGAATCTAACTCGGAATCTACTGCACCTACATCATAACTCGGAATCTACTGCGCCTACATCATAACTCGGAATATAACTCGGATTCTACTGCGCCTACATCATAACTCGGAATCTACGGCGCCTACATCATAAATCGGAATCTAACTCGGAATCTACTGCACCTACATCATAACTCGGAATCTACTGCGCCTACATCATAACTCGGAATATAACTCGGATTCTACTGCGCCTACATCATAACTCGGAATCTACTGCGCCTACATCATAACTCGGAATCTAACTCGGAATTTACTGCGCCTACATCATAACTCGGAATCTAACTCGGAATCTACTGTGCCTACATCATAACTCGGAATCTACTGCGCCTACATCATAACTCGGAATCTAACTCGGAATCTACTGCGCCTACATCATAACTCGGAATCTACTGCGCCTACATCATAACTCGGAATCTACTGTGCCTACATCATAACTCGGAATCTAACTCGCAATCTACTTCGCCTACATCATAACTCGGAATCTAACTCGGAATCTACTGTGCCTACATCATAACTCGGAATCTAACTCGGAATCTACTGCGCCTACATCATAACTCGGAATCTACTGCACCTACATCATAACTCGGAATCTACTGCGCCTACATCATAACTCGGAATCTAACTCGGAATCTACTGCGCCTACATCATAACTCGGAATCTACTGCGCCTACATCATAACTCGGAATCTACTGCGCCTACATCATATCTCCGAATCTAACTCGGAATCTACTGCGCCTACATCATAACTCGGAATCTACTGCGCCTACATCTTAACTCGGAATCTAGTGCGCCTACATCATAACTCGGAATCTAACTCGGAATCTACTGGGCCTACATCATAACTCGGAATCTACTGCACCTACATCATAACTCGGAATCTACTGCGCCTACATCATAACTCGGAATCTACTGTGCCTACATCATATCTCGGAATCTAACTCGGAATCTACTGCGCCTACATCATAACTCGGAATCTACTGCGCCTACATCTTAACTCGGAATCTACTGCGCCTACATCATAACTCGGAATCTACTGCGCTTACATCATACCTCGGAATCTACTGCGCCTACATCATAACTCGGAATCTACTGCGCCTACATCAAAACTCGGAATCTAACTCGGAATCTACTGCGCATACATCATAACTCGGAATCTAACTCGGAATCTACTGCGCCTACATCATAACTCGGAATCTTCTGCGCCTACATCATAACTCGGAATCTACTGCGCCTACATCATAACTCAGAATCTAACTCAGAATCTACTGCGCCTACATCATAACTCGGAATCTTACTCGGAATCTACTGCGCCTACATCATAACTCGGAATCTAACTTGGAATCTACTGCGCCTACATCATAACTCGGAATCTACTGCGCATACATCATAACTCGGAATCTACTGCGCCTACATCATAACTCGGAATCTAACTCGGAATCTACTGTGCCTACATCATAACTCGGAATGTAACTCGGAATCTACTGCGCCTACATCATAACTCGGAATCTATTGCGCCTACATCATAACTCGGAATCTACTGTGCCTACATCATAACTCGGAATCTAACTCGGAATCTACTGCGCCTACATCATAACTCGGAATCTAACTCGGAATCTACTGCGCCTACATCATAACTCGGAATCTACTGCGCCTACATCATAACTCGGAATCTAACTCGGAATCTACTGCGCCTACATCATAACTCGGAATCTACTGCGCCTACATCATATCTCGGAATCTAACTCGGAATCTACTGCGCCTACATCATAACTCGGAATCTACTGCGCCTACATCATAACTCGGAATCTAACTCGGAATCTACTGTGCCTACATCATAACTCGGAATCTAACTCGGAATCTACTGCGCCTACATCATAACTCGGAATCTAACTCGGAATCTACTGCGCCTAAATCATAACTCGGAATCTACAGCGCCTACATCATAACTGGGAATCTAACTCGGAATCTACTGCGCCTACATCAAAACTCGGAATCTACTGCGCCTACATCATAACTCGGAATCTACTGCGCCTACATCATAACTCGGAATCTACTGCGCCTACATCATAACTCGGAATCTAACTCGGAATCTACTGCGCCTACATCATAACTCGGAATCTACTGCGCCTACATCATAACTCGGAATCTAACTCGGAATCTGCTGCGCCTACATCATAACTCGAAATCTAACTCGGAATCTACTGCGCCTACATCATAACTCGGAATCTACTGCGCCTACATCATAACTCGGAATCTAACTCGGAATCTACTGCGCCTACATCATAACTCGGAATCTACTGCGCCTACATCATAACTCGGAATCTAACTCGGAATCTACTGCGCCTACATCATAACTCGGAATCTAACTCAGAATCTACTGCGCCTACATCATAACTCGGAATCTAACTCGGAATCTACTGCGCCTACATCATAACTCGGAATCTACTGCGCCTACATCATAACTCGGAATCTAACTCGGAATCTACTGCGCCTACATCATAACTCGGAATCTAACTCGGAATCTACTGCGCCTACATCATAACTCGGAATCTACTGCGCCTACATCATAACTCGGAATCTAACTCGGAATCTACTGCGCCTACATCATAACTCGGACTCGAACTCAGAATCTACTGCGCCTACATCATAACTCGGAATCTAACTCGGAATATACTGCGCCTACATCATAACTCGGAATCTACTGCGCCTACATCATAACTCGGAAACTAACTCGGAATCTACTGCGCCTACATCATAACTCGGAATCTACTGCACCTACATCATAACTCGCAATCTACTGCGCCTACATCATAACTCGGAATCTACTGCGCCTACATCATAACTCGGAATCTAACTCGGAATCTACTGCACCTACATCATAACTCGGAATCTAACTCGGAATCTACTGCGCCTACATCATAACTCGGAATCTAACTCGGAATTTACTGCGCCTACATCATAACTCGGAATCTAACTCGGAATCTACTGCACCTACATCATAACTCGGAATCTAACTCGGAATCTACTGCGCCTACATCATAACTCGGAATCTACTGCGCCTACATCATAACTCGGAATCTAACTCGGAATCTACTGCGCCTACATCATAACTCGGAATCTACTGCGCCTACATCATAACTCGGAATCTAACTCGGAATCTACTGCGCCTACATCATAACTCGGAATCTAACTCGGAATCTACTGCGCCTACATCATAACTCGGAATCTAACTCGGAATCTACTGCGCCTACATCATAACTCGGAATCTACTGCGCCTACATCATAACTCGGAATCTAACTCGGAATCAACTGCGCCTACATCATAACTCGGAATCTACTGCGCCTACATCATAACTCGGAATCTAACTCGGAATCTACTGCGCCTACATCATAACTCGTAATCTAACTCGGAATCTACTGCGCCTACATCATAACTCGGAATCTACTGCGCCTACATCATAACTCGGAATCTAACTCGGAATCTACTGCGCCTACATCATAACTCGGAATCTAACTCGGAATCTACTGCGCCTACATCATAACTCGGAATCTACTGCGCCTACATCATAACTCGGAATCTAACTCGGAATCTACTGCGCCTACATCATAACTCGGAATGTAACTCGGAATCTACTGCGCCTACATCATAACTCGGAATCTAACTCGGAATCTACTGCGCCTACATCATAACTCGGAATCTACTGCGCCTACATCATAACTCGGAAACTAACTCGGAATCTACTGCGCCTACATCATAACTCGCAATCTACTGCGCCTACATCATAACTCGGAATCTACTGCGCCTACATCATAACTCGGAATCTAACTCGGAATCTACTGCACCTACATCATAACTCGGAATCTAACTCGGAATCTACTGCGCCTACATCATAACTCGGAATCTAACTCGGAATTTACTGCGCCTACATCATAACTCGGAATCTACTGCGCCTACATCATAACTCGGAATCTAACTCGGAATCTACTGCGCCTACATCATAACTCGGAATCTAACTCGGAATCTACTGCGCCTACATCATAACTCGGAATCTACTGCGCCTACATCATAACTCGGAATCTAACTCGGAATCTACTGCGCCTACATCATAACTCGGAATCTACTGCGCCTACATCAAAACTCGGAATCTACTGCGCCTACATCATAACTCGGAATCTACTGCGCCTACATCATAACTCGGAATCTACTGCGCCTACATCATAACTCGGAATCTAACTCGGAATCTACTGCGCCTACATCATAACTCGGAATCTACTGCGCCTACATCATAACTCGGAATCTAACTCGGAATCTGCTGCGCATACATCATAACTCGAAATCTAACTCGGAATCTACTGCGCCTACATCATAACTCGGAATCTACTGCGCCTACATCATAACTCGGAATCTAACTCGGAATCTACTGCGCCTACATCATAACTCGGAATCTACTGCGCCTACATCATAACTCGGAATCTAACTTGGAATCTACTGCGCCTACATCATAACTCGGAATCTAACTCAGAATCTACTGCGCCTACATCATAACTCGGAATCTAACTCGGAATCTACTGCGCCTACATCATAACTCGGAATCTACTGCGCCTACATCATAACTCGGAATCTAACTCGGAATCTACTGCGCCTACATCATAACTCGGAATCTACTGCGCCTACATCATAACTCGGAATCTAACTCGGAATCTACTGCGCCTACATCATAACTCGGACTCGAACACAGAATCTACTGCGCCTACATCATAACTCGGAATCTAACTCGGAATATACTGCGCCTACATCATAACTCGGAATCTACTGCGCCTACATCATAACTCGGAAACTAACTCGGAATCTACTGCGCCTACATCATAACTCGGAATCTACTGCACCTACATCATAACTCGCAATCTACTGCGCCTACATCATAACTCGGAATCTACTGCGCCTACATCATAACTCGGAATCTAACTCGGAATCTACTGCACCTACATCATAACTCGGAATCTAACTCGGAATCTACTGCGCCTACATCATAACTCGGAATCTAACTCTGAATCTACTGCGCCGTCATCATAACTCGGAATCTACTGCGCCTACATCATAACTCGGAATCTAACTCGGAATCTACTGCGCCTACATCATAACTCGGAATCTAACTCGGAATCTACTGCGCCTACATCATAACTCGGAATCTACTGCGCCTACATCATAACTCGGAATCTAACTCGGAATCTACTGCGCCTACATCATAACTCGGACTCGAACACAGAATCTACTGCGCCTACATCATAACTCGGAATCTAACTCGGAATATACTGCGCCTACATCATAACTCGGAATCTACTGCGCCTACATCATAACTCGGAAACTAACTCGGAATCTACTGCGCCTACATCATAACTCGGAATCTACTGCACCTACATCATAACTCGCAATCTACTGCGCCTACATCATAACTCGGAATCTACTGCGCCTACATCATAACTCGGAATCTAACTCGGAATCTACTGCACCTACATCATAACTCGGAATCTAACTCGGAATCTACTGCGCCTACATCATAACTCGGAATCTAACTCGGAATTTACTGCGCCTACATCATAACTCGGAATCTAACTCGGAATCTACTGCACCTACATCATAACTCGGAATCTAACTCGGAATCTACTGCGCCTACATCATAACTCGGAATCTACTGCGCCTACATCATAACTCGGAATCTAACTCGGAATCTACTGCGCCTACATCATAACTCGGAATCTACTGCGCCTACATCATAACTCGGAATCTAACTCGGAATCTACTGCGCCTACATCATAACTCGGAATCTACTGCGCCTACATCATAACTCGGAATCTAACTCGGAATCTGCTGCGCCTACATCATAACTCGAAATCTAACTCGGAATCTACTGCGCCTACATCATAACTCGGAATCTACTGCGCCTACATCATAACTCGGAATCTAACTCGGAATCTACTGCGCCTACATCATAACTCGGAATCTACTGCGCCTACATCATAACTCGGAATCTAACTCGGAATCTACTGCGCCTACATCATAACTCGGAATCTAACTCAGAATCTACTGCGCCTACATCATAACTCGGAATCTAACTCGGAATCTACTGCGCCTACATCATAACTCGGAATCTACTGCGCCTACATCATAACTCGGAATCTAACTCGGAATCTACTGCGCCTACATCATAACTCGGAATCTAACTCGGAATCTACTGCGCCTACATCATAACTCGGAATCTACTGCGCCTACATCATAACTCGGAATCTACTGCACCTACATCATAACTCGCAATATACTGCGCCTACATCATAACTCGGAATCTACTGCGCCTACATCATAACTCGGAATCTAACTCGGAATCTACTGCACCTACATCATAACTCGGAATCTAACTCGGAATCTACTGCGCCTACATCATAACTCGGAATCTAACTCGGAATTTACTGCGCCTACATCATAACTCGGAATCTAACTCGGAATCTACTGCACCTACATCATAACTCGGAATCTAACTCGGAATCTACTGCGCCTACATCATAACTCGGAATCTACTGCGCCTACATCATAACTCGGAATCTAACTCGGAATCTACTGCGCCTACATCATAACTCGGAATCTACTGCGCCTACATCATAACTCGGAATCTAACTCGGAATCTACTGCGCCTACATCATAACTCGGAATCTAACTCGGAATCTACTGCGCCTACATCATAACTCGGAATCTACTGCGCCTACATCATAACTCGGAATCTAACTCGGAATCTACTGCGCCTACATCATAACTCGGAATCTAACTCGGAATCTACTGCGCCTACATCATAACTCGGAATCTAACTCGGAATCTACTGCGCCTACATCATAACTCGGAATCTACTGCGCCTACATCATAACTCGGAATCTAACTCGGAATCTACTGCGCCTACATCATAACTCGGAATCTACTGCGCCTACATCATAACTCGGAATCTAACTCGGAATCTACTGCGCCTACATCATAACTCGTAATCTAACTCGGAATCTACTGCGCCTACATCATAACTCGGAATCTACTGCGCCTACATCATAACTCGGAATCTAACTCGGAATCTACTGCGCCTACATCATAACTCGGAATCTAACTCGGAATCTACTGCGCCTACATCATAACTCGGAATCTACTGCGCCTACATCATAACTCGGAATCTAACTCAGAATCTACTGCGCCTACATCATAACTCGGAATCTAACTCGGAATCTACTGCGCCTACATCATAACTCGGAATCTACTGCGCCTACATCATAACTCGGAATCTAACTCGGAATCTACTGCGCCTACATCATAACTCGGAATCTAACTCGGAATCTACTGCGCCTACATCATAACTCGGAATCTACTGCGCCTACATCATAACTCGGAATCTAACTCGGAATCTACTGCGCCTACATCATAACTCGGACTCGAACTCAGAATCTACTGCGCCTACATCATAACTCGGAATCTAACTCGGAATATACTGCGCCTACATCATAACTCGGAATCTACTGCGCCTACATCATAACTCGGAAACTAACTCGGAATCTACTGCGCCTACATCATAACTCGGAATCTACTGCACCTACATCATAACTCGCAATCTACTGCGCCTACATCATAACTCGGAATCTACTGCGCCTACATCATAACTCGGAATCTAACTCGGAATCTACTGCACCTACATCATAACTCGGAATCTAACTCGGAATCTACTGCGCCTACATCATAACTCGGAATCTAACTCGGAATTTACTGCGCCTACATCATAACTCGGAATCTAACTCGGAATCTACTGCACCTACATCATAACTCGGAATCTAACTCGGAATCTACTGCGCCTACATCATAACTCGGAATCTACTGCGCCTACATCATAACTCGGAATCTAACTCGGAATCTACTGCGCCTACATCATAACTCGGAATCTACTGCGCCTACATCATAACTCGGAATCTAACTCGGAATCTACTGCGCCTACATCATAACTCGGAATCTAACTCGGAATCTACTGCGCCTACATCATAACTCGGAATCTACTGCGCCTACATCATAACTCGGAATCTAACTCGGAATCTACTGCGCCTACATCATAACTCGGAATCTAACTCGGAATCTACTGCGCCTACATCATAACTCGGAATCTAACTCGGAATCTACTGCGCCTACATCATAACTCGGAATCTACTGCGCCTACATCATAACTCGGAATCTAACTCGGAATCTACTGCGCCTACATCATAACTCGGAATCTACTGCGCCTACATCATAACTCGGAATCTAACTCGGAATCTACTGCGCCTACATCATAACTCGTAATCTAACTCGGAATCTACTGCGCCTACATCATAACTCGGAATCTACTGCGCCTACATCATAACTCGGAATCTAACTCGGAATCTATTGCGCCTACATCATAACTCGGAATCTAACTCGGAATCTACTGCGCCTACATCATAACTCGGAATCTACTGCGCCTACATCATAACTCGGAATCTAACTCGGAATCTACTGCGCCTACATCATAACTCGGAATGTAACTCGGAATCTACTGCGCCTACATCATAACTCGGAATCTAACTCGGAATCTACTGCGCCTACATCATAACTCGGAATCTACTGCGCCTACATCATAACTCGGAAACTAACTCGGAATCTACTGCGCCTATATCATAACTCGCAATCTACTGCGCCTACATCATAACTCGGAATCTACTGCGCCTACATCATAACTCGGAATCTAACTCGGAATCTACTGCACCTACATCATAACTCGGAATCTAACTCGGAATCTACTGCGCCTACATCATAACTCGGAATCTAACTCGGAATTTACTGCGCCTACATCATAACTCGGAATCTACTGCGCCTACATCATAACTCGGAATCTAACTCGGAATCTACTGCGCCTACATCATAACTCGGAATCTAACTCGGAATCTACTGCGCCTACATCATAACTCGGAATCTACTGCGCCTACATCATAACTCGGAATCTAACTCGGAATCTACTGCGCCTACATCATAACTCGGAATCTACTGCGCCTACATCAAAACTCGGAATCTACTGCGCCTACATCATAACTCGGAATCTACTGCGCCTACATCATAACTCGGAATCTAACTCGGAATCTACTGCGCCTACATCATAACTCGGAATCTACTGCGCCTACATCATAACTCGGAATCTAACTCGGAATCTGCTGCGCATACATCATAACTCGAAATCTAACTCGGAATCTACTGCGCCTACATCATAACTCGGAATCTACTGCGCCTACATCATAACTCGGAATCTAACTCGGAATCTACTGCGCCTACATCATAACTCGGAATCTACTGCGCCTACATCATAACTCGGAATCTAACTTGGAATCTACTGCGCCTACATCATAACTCGGAATCTAACTCAGAATCTACTGCGCCTACATCATAACTCGGAATCTAACTCGGAATCTACTGCGCCTACATCATAACTCGGAATCTACTGCGCCTACATCATAACTCGGAATCTAACTCGGAATATACTGCGCCTACATCATAACTCGGAATCTACTGCGCCTACATCATAACTCGGAAACTAACTCGGAATCTACTGCGCCTACATCATAACTCGGAATCTACTGCACCTACATCATAACTCGCAATCTACTGCGCCTACATCATAACTCGGAATCTACTGCGCCTACATCATAACTCGGAATCTAACTCGGAATCTACTGCACCTACATCATAACTCGGAATCTAACTCGGAATCTACTGCGCCTACATCATAACTCGGAATCTAACTCGGAATCTACTGCGCCTACATCATAACTCGGAATCTACTGCGCCTACATCATAACTCGGAATCTAACTCGGAATCTAGTGCGCCTACATCATAACTCGGAATCTAACTCGGAATCTACTGCGCCTACATCATAACTCGGAATCTACTGCGCCTACATCATAACTCGGAATCTAACTCGGAATCTACTGCGCCTACATCATAACTCGGACTCGAACACAGAACCTACTGCGCCTACATCATAACTCGGAATCTAACTCGGAATATACTGCGCCTACATCATAACTCGGAATCTACTGCGCCTACATCATAACTCGGAAACTAACTCGGAATCTACTGCGCCTACATCATAACTCGGAATCTACTGCACCTACATCATAACTCGCAATCTACTGCGCCTACATCATAACTCGGAATCTACTGCGCCTACATCATAACTCGGAATCTAACTCGGAATCTACTGCACCTACATCATAACTCGGAATCTAACTCGGAATCTACTGCGCCTACATCATATCTCGGAATCTAACTCGGAATTTACTGCGCCTACATCATAACTCGGAATCTAACTCGGAATCTACTGCGCCTACATCATAACTCGGAATCTAACTCGGAATCTACTGCGCCGACATCATAACTCGGAATCTACTGCGCCTACATCATAACTCGGAATCTAACTCGGAATCTACTGCGCCTACATCATAACTCGGAATCTACTGCGCCTACATCATAACTCGGAATCTAACTCGGAATCTACTGCGCCTACATCATAACTCGGAATCTAACTCGGAATCTACTGCGCCTACATCATAACTCGGAATCTACTGCGCCTACATCATAACTCGGAATCTAACTCGGAATCTACTGCGCCTACATCATAACTCGGACTCGAACTCAGAATCTACTGCGCCTACATCATAACTCGGAATCTAACTCGGAATCTACTGCGCCTACATCATAACTCGGAATCTAACTCAGAATCCTCTGCGACTACATCATAACTCGGAATCTAACTCGGAATCTACTGCGCCTACATCATAACTCGGAATCTACTGCGCCTACATCATAACTCGGAATCTAACTCGGAATCTACTGCGCCTACATCATAACTCGCAATCTACTGCGCCTACATCATAACTCGGAATCTAACTCGGAATCTATTGCGCCTACATCATAACTCGGAATCTATCTCGGAATCTACTGCGCCTACATCATAACTCGGAATCTACTGCGCCTACATCATAACTCGGAATCTAACTCGGAATCTACTGCACCTACATCATAACTCGGAATCTACTGCGCCTACATCATAACTCGGAATATAACTCGGATTCTACTGCGCCTACATCATAACTCGGAATCTACTGCGCCTACATCATAAATCGGAATCTAACTCGGAATCTACTGCACCTACATCATAACTCGGAATCTAACTCGGAATCTACTGTGCCTACATCATAACTCGGAATCTACTGCGCCTACATCATAACTCGGAATCTAACTCGGAATCTACTGCGCCTACATCATAAATCGGAATCTAACTCGGAATTTACTGCGCCTACATCATAACTCGGAATCTAACTCGGAATCTACTGTGCCTACATCATAACTCGGAATCTACTGCGCCTACATCATAACTCGGAATCTAACTCGGAATCTACTGCGCCTACATCATAACTCGGAATCTACTGCGCCTACATCATAACTCGGAATCTACTGTGCCTACATCATAACTCGGAATCTAACTCGGAATCTACTTCGCCTACATCATAACTCGGAATCTAACTCGGAATCTACTGTGCCTACATCATAACTCGGAATCTAACTCGGAATCTACTGCGCCTACATCATAACTCGGAATCTACTGCACCTACATCATAACTCGGAATCTACTGCGCCTACATCATAACTCGGAATCTAACTCGGAATCTACTGCGCCTACATCATAACTCGGAATCTACTGCGCCTACATCATAACTCGGAATCTACTGCGCCTACATCATATCTCCGAATCTAACTCGGAATCTACTGCGCCTACATCATAACTCGGAATCTACTGCGACTACATCTTAACTCGGAATCTAGTGCGCCTACATCATAACTCGGAATCTAACTCGGAATCTACTGGGCCTACATCATAACTCGGAATCTACTGCACCTACATCATAACTCGGAATCTACTGTGCCTACATCATATCTCGGAATCTACTGCGCCTACATCTTAACTCGGAATCTACTGCGCCTACATCATAACTCGGAATCTACTGCGCCTACATCATAACTCGGAATCTACTGCGCTTACATCATACCTCGGAATCTACTGCGCCTACATCATAACTCGGAATCTACTGCGCCTACATCAAAACTCGGAATCTAACTCGGAATCTACTGCGCCTACAACATAACTCGGAATCTACTGCGCCTACATCATAACTCGGAATCTAACTCAGAATCTACTGCGCCTACATCATAACTCGGAATCTAACTCGGAATCTACTGCGCCTACATCATAACTCGGACTCGAACACAGAATCTACTGCGCCTACATCATAACTCGGAATCTAACTCGGAATATACTGCGCCTACATCATAACTCGGAATCTACTGCGCCTACATCATAACTCGGAAACTAACTCGGAATCTACTGCGCCTACATCATAACTCGGAATCTACTGCACCTACATCATAACTCGCAATCTACTGCGCCTACATCATAACTCGGAATCTACTGCGCCTACATCATAACTCGGAATCTAACTCGGAATCTACTGCACCTACATCATAACTCGGAATCTAACTCGGAATCTACTGCGCCTACATCATAACTCGGAATCTAACTCGGAATCTACTGCGCCTACATCATAACTCGGAATCTACTGCGCCTACATCATAACTCGGAATCTAACTCGGAATCTAGTGCGCCTACATCATAACTCGGAATCTAACTCGGAATCTACTGCGCCTACATCATAACTCGGAATCTACTGCGCCTACATCATAACTCGGAATCTAACTCGGAATCTACTGCGCCTACATCATAACTCGGACTCGAACACAGAACCTACTGCGCCTACATCATAACTCGGAATCTAACTCGGAATATACTGCGCCTACATCATAACTCGGAATCTACTGCGCCTACATCATAACTCGGAAACTAACTCGGAATCTACTGCGCCTACATCATAACTCGGAATCTACTGCACCTACATCATAACTCGCAATCTACTGCGCCTACATCATAACTCGGAATCTACTGCGCCTACATCATAACTCGGAATCTAACTCGGAATCTACTGCACCTACATCATAACTCGGAATCTAACTCGGAATCTACTGCGCCTACATCATATCTCGGAATCTAACTCGGAATTTACTGCGCCTACATCATAACTCGGAATCTAACTCGGAATCTACTGCGCCTACATCATAACTCGGAATCTAACTCGGAATCTACTGCGCCGACATCATAACTCGGAATCTACTGCGCCTACATCATAACTCGGAATCTAACTCGGAATCTACTGCGCCTACATCATAACTCGGAATCTACTGCGCCTACATCATAACTCGGAATCTAACTCGGAATCTACTGCGCCTACATCATAACTCGGAATCTAACTCGGAATCTACTGCGCCTACATCATAACTCGGAATCTACTGCGCCTACATCATAACTCGGAATCTAACTCGGAATCTACTGCGCCTACATCATAACTCGGACTCGAACTCAGAATCTACTGCGCCTACATCATAACTCGGAATCTAACTCGGAATCTACTGCGCCTACATCATAACTCGGAATCTAACTCAGAATCCTCTGCGACTACATCATAACTCGGAATCTAACTCGGAATCTACTGCGCCTACATCATAACTCGGAATCTACTGCGCCTACATCATAACTCGGAATCTAACTCGGAATCTACTGCGCCTACATCATAACTCGCAATCTACTGCGCCTACATCATAACTCGGAATCTAACTCGGAATCTATTGCGCCTACATCATAACTCGGAATCTATCTCGGAATCTACTGCGCCTACATCATAACTCGGAATCTACTGCGCCTACATCATAACTCGGAATCTAACTCGGAATCTACTGCACCTACATCATAACTCGGAATCTACTGCGCCTACATCATAACTCGGAATATAACTCGGATTCTACTGCGCCTACATCATAACTCGGAATCTACTGCGCCTACATCATAAATCGGAATCTAACTCGGAATCTACTGCACCTACATCATAACTCGGAATCTAACTCGGAATCTACTGTGCCTACATCATAACTCGGAATCTACTGCGCCTACATCATAACTCGGAATCTAACTCGGAATCTACTGCGCCTACATCATAAATCGGAATCTAACTCGGAATTTACTGCGCCTACATCATAACTCGGAATCTAACTCGGAATCTACTGTGCCTACATCATAACTCGGAATCTACTGCGCCTACATCATAACTCGGAATCTAACTCGGAATCTACTGCGCCTACATCATAACTCGGAATCTACTGCGCCTACATCATAACTCGGAATCTTCTGTGCCTACATCATAACTCGGAATCTAACTCGGAATCTACTTCGCCTACATCATAACTCGGAATCTAACTCGGAATCTACTGTGCCTACATCATAACTCGGAATCTAACTCGGAATCTACTGCGCCTACATCATAACTCGGAATCTACTGCACCTACATCATAACTCGGAATCTACTGCGCCTACATCATAACTCGGAATCTAACTCGGAATCTACTGCGCCTACATCATAACTCGGAATCTACTGCGCCTACATCATAACTCGGAATCTACTGCGCCTACATCATATCTCCGAATCTAACTCGGAATCTACTGCGCCTACATCATAACTCGGAATCTACTGCGACTACATCTTAACTCGGAATCTAGTGCGCCTACATCATAACTCGGAATCTAACTCGGAATCTACTGGGCCTACATCATAACTCGGAATCTACTGCACCTACATCATAACTCGGAATCTACTGTGCCTACATCATATCTCGGAATCTACTGCGCCTACATCTTAACTCGGAATCTACTGCGCCTACATCATAACTCGGAATCTACTGCGCCTACATCATAACTCGGAATCTACTGCGCTTACATCATACCTCGGAATCTACTGCGCCTACATCATAACTCGGAATCTACTGCGCCTACATCAAAACTCGGAATCTAACTCGGAATCTACTGCGCCTACATCATAACTCGGAATCTACTGCGCCTACATCATAACTCGGAATCTAACTCAGAATCTACTGCGCCTACATCATAACTCGGAATCTACTGCGCCTACATCATAACTCGGAATCTACTGCCCCTACATCATAACTCGGAATCTAACTCGGAATCTACTGCGCCTACATCATAACTCGGAATCTACTGCGCCTACATCATAACTCGGAATCTAACTCGGAATCTACTGCGCCTACATCATAACTCGGAATCTAACTCAGAATCTACTGCGCCTACATCATAACTCGGAATCTAACTCGGAATCTACTGCGCCTACATCATAACTCGGAATCTAACTCGGAATCTACTGCGCCTAAATCATAACTCGGAATCTAACTCGGAATCTACTGCGCCTACATCATAACTCGGAATCTACTGCGCCTACATCATAACTCGGAATCTAACTCGGAATCTACTGCGCCTACATCATAACTCGGACTCGAACTCAGAATCTACTGCGCCTACATCATAACTCGGAATCTAACTCGGAATATACTGCGCCTACATCATAACTCGGAATCTACTGCGCCTACATCATAACTCGGAAACTAACTCGGAATCTACTGCGCCTACATCATAACTCGGAATCTACTGCACCTACATCATAACTCGCAATCTACTGCGCCTACATCATAACTCGGAATCTACTGCGCCTACATCATAACTCGGAATCTAACTCGGAATCTACTGCGCCTACATCATAACTCGGAATCTAACTCGGAATCTACTGCGCCTACATCATAACTCGGAATCTAACTCGGAATTTACTGCGCCTACATCATAACTCGGAATCTACTGCGCCTACATCATAACTCGGAATCTAACTCGGAATCTACTGCGCCTACATCATAACTCGGAATCTACTGCGCCTACATCATAACTCGGAATCTAACTCGGAATCTACTGCGCCTACATCATAACTCGGAATCTACTGCGCCTACATCATAACTCGGAATCTAACTCGGAATCTACTGCGCCTACATCATAACTCGGAATCTACTGCGCCTACATCATAACTCGGAATCTAACTCGGAATCTATTGCGCCTACATCATAACTCAGAATCTAACTCGGAATCTACTGCGCCTACATCATAACTCGGAATCTAACTCGGAATCTACTGCGCCTACATCATAACTCGGAATCTAACTCGGAATCTACTGCGCCTACATCATAACTCGGAATCTACAGCGCCTACATAATAACTCGGAATCTAACTCGGAATCTACTGCGCCTACATCATAACTCGGAATGTAACTCGGAATCTACTGCGCCTACATCATAACTCGGAATCCTCTGCGCCTACATCATAACTCGGAATCTAACTCGGAATCTACTGCGCCTACATCATAACTCGGAATCTACTGCGCCTACATCATAACTCGGAATCTAACTCGGAATCTACTGCGCCTACATCATAACTCGGAATCTACTGCGCCTACATCATAACTCGGAATCTAACTCGGAATCTACTGCGCCTACATCATAACTCGGAATCTAACTCAGAATCTACTGCGCCTTCATCATAACTCGGAATCTAACTCGGAATCTACTGCGCCTACATCATAACTCGGAATCTACTGCGCCTACATCATAACTCGGAATCTAACTCGGAATCTACTGCGCCTACATCATAACTCGGAATCTAACTCGGAATCTACTGCGCCTACATCATAACTCGGAATCTACTGCGCCTACATCATAACTCGGAATCTAACTAGGAATCTACTGCGCCTACATCATAACTCGGACTCGAACTCAGAATCTACTGCGCCTACATCATAACTCGGAATCTAACTCGGAATCTACTGCGCCTACATCATAACTCGGAATCTACTGCGCCTACATCATAACTCGGAAACTAACTCGGAATCTACTGCGCCTACATCATAACTCGGAATCTACTGCACCTACATCATAACTCGCAATCTACTGCGCCTACATCATAACTCGGAATCTACTGCGCCTACATCATAACTCGGAATCTAACTCGGAATCTACTGCGCCTACATCATAACTCGGAATCTAACTCGGAATCTACTGCGCCTACATCATAACTCGGAATCTAACTCGGAATCTACTGCGCCTACATCATAACTCGGAATCTAACTCGGAATCTACTGCGCCTACATCATAACTCGGAATCTAACTCGGAATCTACTGCGCCTACATCATAACTCGGAATCTACTGCGCCTACATCATAACTCGGAATCTAACTCGGAATCTACTGCACCTACATCATAACTCGGAATGTAACTCGGAATCTACTGCGCCTACATCATAACTCGGAATCCTCTGCGCCTAAATCATAACTCGGAATCTAACTCGGAATCTACTGCGCCTACATCATAACTCGGAATCTACTGCGCCTACATCATAACTCGGAATCTAACTCGGAATCTACTGCGCCTACATCATAACTCGGAATCTACTGCGCCTACATCATAACTCGGAATCTAACTCGGAATCTATTGCGCCTACATCATAACTCGGAATCTATCTCGGAATCTACTGCGCCTACATCATAACTCGGAATCTACTGCGCCTACATCATAACTCGGAATCTAACTCGGAATCTACTGCGCCTACATCATAACTCGGAATCTACTGCGCCTACATCATAACTCGGAATCTAACTCGGAATCAACTTCGCCTACATCATAACTCGGAATCTAACTCGGAATCTACTGTGCCTACGTCATAACTCGGAATCTAACTCGGAATCTACTGCGCCTACATCATAACTTGTAATCTACTGCGCCTACATCATAACTCGGAATCTACTGCGCCTACATCATAAATCGGAATCTAACTCGGAATCTACTGCACCTACATCATAACTCGGAATCTACTGCGCCTACATCATAACTCGGAATATAACTCGGATTCTACTGCGCCTACATCATAACTCGGAATCTACTGCGCCTACATCATAAATCGGAATCTAACTCGGAATCTACTGCACCTACATCATAACTCGGAATCTACTGTGCCTACGTCATAACTCGGAATCTAACTCGGAATCTACTGCGCCTACATCATAACTTGTAATCTACTGCGCCTACATCATAACTCGGAATCTACTGCGCCTACATCATAAATCGGAATCTAACTCGGAATCTACTGCACCTACATCATAACTCGGAATCTACTGTGCCTACATCATATCTCGGAATCTAACTCGGAATCTACTGCGCCTACATCATAACTCGGAATCTACTGCGCCTACATCTTAACTCGGAATCTACTGCGCCTACATCATAACTCGGAATCTACTGCGCCTACATCATAACTCGGAATCTACTGCGCCTACATCATAACTCGGAATCTAACTCGGAATTTACTGCGCCTACATCATAACTCGGAATCTAACTCGGAATCTACTGTGCCTACATCATAACTCGGAATCTACTGCGCCTACATCATAACTCGGAATCTAACTCGGAATCTACTGCGCCTACATCATAACTCGGAATCTACTGCGCCTACATCATAACTCGGAATCTACTGTGCCTACATCATAACTCGGAATCTAACTCGCAATCTACTTCGCCTACATCATAACTCGGAATCTAACTCGGAATCTACTGTGCCTACATCATAACTCGGAATCTAACTCGGAATCTACTGCGCCTACATCATAACTCGGAAGCTACTGCACCTACATCATAACTCGGAATCTACTGCGCCTACATCATAACTCGGAATCGAACTCGGAATCTACTGCGCCTACATCATAACTCGGAATCTACTGCGCCTACATCATAACTCGGAATCTACTGCGCCTACATCATATCTCCGAATCTAACTCGGAATCTACTGCGCCTACATCATAACTCGGAATCTACTGCGCCTACATCATAACTCGGAATCTACTGTGCCTACATCATAACTCGGAATCTAACTCGCAATCTACTTCGCCTACATCATAACTCGGAATCTAACTCGGAATCTACTGTGCCTACATCATAACTCGGAATCTAACTCGGAATCTACTGCGCCTACATCATAACTCGGAATCTACTGCACCTACATCATAACTCGGAATCTACTGCGCCTACATCATAACTCGGAATCTAACTCGGAATCTACTGCGCCTACATCATAACTCGGAATCTACTGCGCCTACATCATAACTCGGAATCTACTGCGCCTACATCATATCTCCGAATCTAACTCGGAATCTACTGCGCCTACATCATAACTCGGAATCTACTGCGCCTACATCTTAACTCGGAATCTAGTGCGCCTACATCATAACTCGGAATCTAACTCGGAATCTACTGGGCCTACATCATAACTCGGAATCTACTGCACCTACATCATAACTCGGAATCTACTGCGCCTACATCATAACTCGGAATCTACTGTGCCTACATCATATCTCGGAATCTAACTCGGAATCTACTGCGCCTACATCATAACTCGGAATCTACTGCGCCTACATCTTAACTCGGAATCTACTGCGCCTACATCATAACTCGGAATCTACTGCGCCTACATCATAACTCGGAATCTACTGCGCTTACATCATACCTCGGAATCTACTGCGCCTACATCATAACTCGGAATCTACTGCGCCTACATCAAAACTCGGAATCTAACTCGGAATCTACTGCGCATACATCATAACTCGGAATCTAACTCGGAATCTACTGCGCCTACATCATAACTCGGAATCTACTGCGCCTACATCATAACTCGGAATCTACTGTGCCTACATCATAACTCAGAATCTAACTCAGAATCTACTGCGCCTACATCATAACTCGGAATCTTACTCGGAATCTACTGCGCCTACATCATAACTCGGAATCTAACTCGGAATCTACTGCGCCTACATCATAACTCGGAATCTACTGCGCATACATCATAACTCGGAATCTACTGCGCCTACATCATAACTCGGAATCTAACTCGGAATCTACTGCGCCTACATCATAACTCGGAATGTAACTCGGAATCTACTGCGCCTACATCATAACTCGGAATCTATTGCGCCTACATCATAACTCGGAATCTACTGTGCCTACATCATAACTCGGAATCTAACTCGGAATCTACTGCGCCTACATCATAACTCGGAATCTAACTCGGAATCTACTGCGCCTACATCATAACTCGGAATCTACTGCGCCTACATCATAACTCGGAATCTAACTCGGAATCTACTGCGCCTACATCATAACTCGGAATCTACTGCGCCTACATCATATCTCGGAATCTAACTCGGAATCTACTGCGCCTACATCATAACTCGGAATCTACTGCGCCTACATCATAACTCGGAATATAACTCGGAATCTACTGCGCCTACATCATAACTCGGAATCTAACTCGGAATCTACTGCGCCTACATCATAACTCGGAATCTACTGCGCCTAAATCATAACTCGGAATCTACTGCGCCTACATCATAACTCGGAATCTAACTCGGAATCTACTGCGCCTACATCAAAACTCGGAATCTACTGCGCCTACATCATAACTCGGAATCTACTGCGCCTACATCATAACTCGGAATCTACTGCGCCTACATCATAACTCGGAATCTAACTCGGAATCTACTGCGCCTACATCATAACTCGGAATGTAACTCGGAATCTACTGCGCCTACATCATAACTCGGAATCTATTGCGCCTACATCATAACTCGGAATCTACTGTGCCTACATCATAACTCGGAATCTAACTCGGAATCTACTGCGCCTACATCATAACTCGGAATCTAACTCGGAATCTACTGCGCCTACATCATAACTCGGAATCTACTGCGCCTACATCATAACTCGGAATCTAACTCGGAATCTACTGCGCCTACATCATAACTCGGAATCTACTGCGCCTACATCATATCTCGGAATCTAACTCGGAATCTACTGCGCCTACATCATAACTCGGAATCTACTGCGCCTACATCATAACTCGGAATCTAACTCGGAATCTACTGCGCCTACATCATAACTCGGAATCTAACTCGGAATCTACTGCGCCTACATCATAACTCGGAATCTACTGCGCCTAAATCATAACTCGGAATCTACTGCGCCTACATCATAACTGGGAATCTAACTCGGAATCTACTGCGCCTACATCAAAACTCGGAATCTACTGCGCCTACATCGTAACTCGGAATCTACTGCGCCTACATCATAACTCGGAATCTACTGCGCCTACATCATAACTCGGAATCTAACTCGGAATCTACTGCGCCTACATCATAACTCGGAATCTACTGCGCCTACATCATAACTCGGAATCTAACTCGGAATCTGCTGCGCCTACATCATAACTCGAAATCTAACTCGGAATCTACTGCGCCTACATCATAACTCGGAATCTACTGCGCCTACATCATAACTCGGAATCTAACTCGGAATCTACTGCGCCTACATCATAACTCGGAATCTACTGCGCCTACATCATAACTCGGAATCTAACTCGGAATCTACTGCGCCTACATCATAACTCGGAATCTAACTCAGAATCTACTGCGCCTACATCATAACTCGGAATCTAACTCGGAATCTACTGCGCCTACATCATAACTCGGAATCTACTGCGCCTACATCATAACTCGGAATCTAACTCGGAATCTACTGCGCCTACATCATAACTCGGAATCTAACTCGGAATCTACTGCGCCTACATCATAACTCGGAATCTACTGCGCCTACATCATAACTCGGAATCTAACTCGGAATCTAACTCGGAATCTACTGCGCCTACATCATAACTCGGACTCGAACTCAGAATCTACTGCGCCTACATCATAACTCGGAATCTAACTCGGAATATACTGCGCCTACATCATAACTCGGAATCTACTGCGCCTACATCATAACTCGGAAACTAACTCGGAATCTACTGCGCCTACATCATAACTCGGAATCTACTGCACCTACATCATAACTCGCAATCTACTGCGCCTACATCATAACTCGGAATCTACTGCGCCTACATCATAACTCGGAATCTAACTCGGAATCTACTGCACCTACATCATAACTTGGAATCTAACTCGGAATCTACTGCGCCTACATCATAACTCGGAATCTAACTCGGAATTTACTGCGCCTACATCATAACTCGGAATCTAACTCGGAATCTACTGCGCCTACATCATAACTCGGAATCTAACTCGGAATCTACTGCGCCTACATCATAACTCGGAATCTACTGCGCCTACATCATAACTCGGAATCTAACTCGGAATCTACTGCGCCTACATCATAACTCGGAATCTACTGCGCCTACATCATAACTCGGAATCTAACTCGGAATCTACTGCGCCTACATCATAACTCGGAATCTAACTCGGAATCTACTGCGCCTACATCATAACTCGGAATCTACTGCGCCTACATCATAACTCGGAATCTAACTCGGAATCTACTGCGCCTACATCATAACTCGGAATCTAACTCGGAATCTACTGCGCCTACATCATAACTCGGAATCTAACTTGGAATCTACTGCGCCTACATCATAACTCGGAATCTACTGCGCCTACATCATAACTCGGAATCTAACTCGGAATCTACTGCGCCTACATCATAACTCGGAATCTACTGCGCCTACATCATAACTCGGAATCTAACTCGGAATCTACTGCGCCTACATCATAACTCGGAATCTAACTCGGAATCTACTGCGCCTACATCATAACTCGGAATCTACTGCGCCTACATCATAACTCGGAATCTAACTCGGAATCTACTGCGCCTACATCATAACTCGGAATCTAACTCGGAATCTACTGCGCCTACATCATAACTCGGAATCTACTGCGCCTACATCATAACTTGGAATCTAACTCGGAATCTACTGCGCCTACATCATAACTCGGAATGTAACTCGGAATCTACTGCGCCTACATCATAACTCGGAATCTAACTCGGAATCTACTGCGCCTACATCATAACTCGGAATCTACTGCGCCTACATCATAACTCGGAAACTAACTCGGAATCTACTGCGCCTACATCATAACTCGCAATCTACTGCGCCTACATCATAACTCGGAATCTACTGCGCCTACATCATAACTCGGAATCTAACTCGGAATCTACTGCGCCTACATCATAACTCGGAATCTAACTCGGAATCTACTGCGCCTACATCATAACTCGGAATCTACTGCGCCTACATCATAACTCGGAATCTAACTCGGAATCTACTGCGCCTACATCATAACTCGGAATCTACTGCGCCTACATCAAAACTCGGAATCTACTGCGCCTACATCATAACTCAGAATCTACTGCGCCTACATCATAACTCGGAATCTACTGCGCCTACATCATAACTCAGAATCTAACTCGGAATCTACTGCGCCTACATCATAACTCGGAATCTACTGCGCCTACATCATAACTCGGAATCTAACTCGGAATCTGCTGCGCATACATCATAACTCGAAATCTAACTCGGAATCTACTGCGCCTACATCATAACTCGGAATCTACTGCGCCTACATCATAACTCGGAATCTAACTCGGAATCTACTGCGCCTACATCATAACTCGGAATCTACTGCGCCTACATCATAACTCGGAATCTAACTCGGATTCTACTGCGCCTACATCATAACTCGGAATCTAACTCAGAATCTACTGCGCCTACATCATAACTCGGAATCTAACTCCGAATCTACTGCGCCTACATCATAACTCGGAATCTACTGCGCCTACATCATAACTCGGAATCTAACTCGGAATCTACTGCGCCTACATCATAACTCGGAATCTAACTCGGAATCTACTGCGCCTACATCATAACTCGGAATCTACTGCGCCTACATCATAACTCGGAATCTAACTCGGAATCTACTGCGCCTACATCATAACTCGGACTCGAACTCAGAATCTACTGCGCCTACATCATAACTCGGAATCTAACTCGGAATATACTGCGCCTACATCATAACTCGGAATCTACTGCGCCTACATCATAACTCGGAAACTAACTCGGAATCTACTGCGCCTACATCATAACTCGGAATCTACTGCACCTACATCATAACTCGCAATCTACTGCGCCTACATCATAACTCGGAATCTACTGCGCCTACATCATAACTCGGAATCTAACTCGGAATCTACTGCACCTACATCATAACTCGGAATCTAACTCGGAATCTACTGCGCCTACATCATAACTCGGAATCTAACTCGGAATTTACTGCGCCTACATCATAACTCGGAATCTAACTCGGAATCTACTGCGCCTACATCATAACTCGGAATCTAACTCGGAATCTACTGCGCCTACATCATAACTCGGAATCTACTGCGCCTACATCATAACTCGGAATCTAACTCGGAATCTACTGCGCCTACATCATAACTCGGAATCTACTGCGCCTACATCATAACTCGGAATCTAACTCGGAATCTACTGCGCCTACATCATAACTCGGAATCTAACTCGGAATCTACTGCGCCTACATCATAACTCGGAATCTACTGCGCCTACATCATAACTCGGAATCTAACTCGGAATCTACTGCGCCTACATCATAACTCGGAATCTAACTCGGAATCTACTGCGCCTACATCATAACTCGGAATCTAACTCGGAATCTACTGCGCCTACATCATAACTCGGAATCTACTGCGCCTACATCATAACTCGGAATCTAACTCGGAATCTACTGCGCCTACATCATAACTCGGAATCTACTGCGCCTACATCATAACTCGGAATCTAACTCGGAATCTACTGCGCCTACATCATAACTCGGAATCTAACTCGGAATCTACTGCGCCTACATCATAACTCGGAATCTACTGCGCCTACATCATAATTCGGAATCTAACTCGGAATCTACTGCGCCTACATCATAACTCGGAATCTAACTCGGAATCTACTGCGCCTACATCATAACTCGGAATCTACTGCGCCTACATCATAACTCGGAATCTAACTCGGAATCTACTGCGCCTACATCATAACTCGGAATGTAACTCGGAATCTACTGCGCCTACATCATAACTCGGAATCTAACTCGGAATCTACTGCGCCTACATCATAACTCGGAATCTACTGCGCCTACATCATAACTCGGAAACTAACTCGGAATCTACTGCGCCTACATCATAACTCGCAATCTACTGCGCCTACATCATAACTCGGAATCTACTGCGCCTACATCATAACTCGGAATCTAACTCGGAATCTACTGTGCCTACGTCATAACTCGGAATCTAACTCGGAATCTACTGCGCCTACATCATAACTCGGAATCTAACTCGGAATTTACTGCGCCTACATCATAACTCGGAATCTACTGCGCCTACATCATAACTCGGAATCTAACTCGGAATCTACTGCGCCTACATCATAACTCGGAATCTAACTCGGAATCTACTGCGCCTACATCATAACTCGGAATCTACTGCGCCTACATCATAACTCGGAATCTAACTCGGAATCTACTGCGCCTACATCATAACTCGGAATCTAACTCGGAATCTACTGCGCCTACATCATAACTCGGAATCTACTGCGCCTACATCATAACTCGGAATCTAACTCGGAATCTACTGCGCCTACATCATAACTCGGAATCTACTGCGCCTACATCATAACTCGGAATCTAACTCGGAATCTACTGCGCCTACATCATAACTCGGAATCTAACTCGGAATCTACTGCGCCTACATCATAACTCGGAATCTAACTCGGAATCTACTGCGCCTAAATCATAACTCGGAATCTAACTCGGAATCTACTGCGCCTACATCATAACTCGGAATCTACTGCGCCTACATCATAACTCGGAATCTAACTCGGAATCTACTGCGCCTACATCATAACTCGGAATGTAACTCGGAATCTACTGCGCCTACATCATAACTCGGAATCTAACTCGGAATCTACTGCGCCTACATCATAACTCGGAATCTACTGCGCCTACATCATAACTCGGAAACTAACTCGGAATCTACTGCGCCTAAATCATAACTCGGAATCTACTGCGCCTACATCATAACTCGGAATCTACTGCGCCTACATCATAACTCGGAATCTTACTCGGAATCTACTGCGCCTACATCATAACTCGGAATCTAACTCGGAATCTACTGCGCCTACATCATAACTCGGAATCTAACTCGGAATTTACTGCGCCTACATCATAACTCGGAATCTACTGCGCCTACATCATAACTCGGAATCTAACTCGGAATCTACTGCGCCTACATCATAACTCGGAATCTACTGCGCCTACATCATAACTCGGAATCTACTGCGCCTACATCATAACTCGGAATCTAACTCGGAATCTACTGCGCCTACATCATATCTCGGAATCTACTGCGCCTACATCATAACTCGGAATCTAACTCGGAATCTACTGCGCCTACATCATAACTCGGAATCTAACTCGGAATCTACTGCGCCTACATCATAACTCGGAATCTACTGCGCCTACATCATAACTCGGAATCTAACTCGGAATCTACTGCGCCTACATCATAACTCGGAATCTAACTCGGAATCTACTGCGCCTACATCATAACTCGGAATCTAACTCGGAATCTACTGCGCCTACATCATAACTCGGAATCAACTGCGCCTACATCATAACTCGGAATCTAACTCGGAATCTACTGCGCCTACATAACTCGGAATCTACTGCGCCTACATCATAACTCGGAATCTAACTCGGAATCTACTGCGCCTACATCATAACTCGGAATCTACTGCGCCTACATCATAACTCGGAATCTAACTCGGAATCTACTGCGCCTACATCATAACTCGGAATCTACTGCGCCTACATCATAACTCGGAATCTAACTCGGAATCTACTACGCCTACATCATAACTTGTAATCTACTGCACCTACATCATAACTCGGAATCTACTGCGCCTACATCATAACTCGGAATCTACTGTGCCTACATCATATCTCGGAATCTAACTCGGACTCTACTGCGCCTACATCATAACTCGGAATCTACTGCGCCTACATCATAACTCGGAATCTACTGCGCCTACATCATAACTCGGAATCTACTGCGCTTACAACATAACTCGGAATCTACTGCGCCTACATCATAACTCGGAATCTACTGCGCCTACATCATAACTCGGAATCTAACTCGGAATCTACTGCGCCTACATCATATCTCGGAATCTACTGCGCCTACATCATAACTCGGAATCTAACTCGGAATCTACTGCGCCTACATCATAACTCGGAATCTAACTCGGAATCTACTGCGCCTACATCATAACTCGGAATCTACTGCGCCTACATCATAACTCGGAATCTAACTCGGAATCTACTGCGCCTACATCATAACTCGGAATCTAACTCGGAATCTACTGCGCCTACATCATAACTCGGAATCTAACTCGGAATCTACTGCGCCTACATCATAACTCGGAATCAACTGCGCCTACATCATAACTCGGAATCTAACTCGGAATCTACTGCGCCTACATAACTCGGAATCTACTGCGCCTACATCATAACTCGGAATCTAACTCGGAATCTACTGCGCCTACATCATAACTCGGAATCTACTGCGCCTACATCATAACTCGGAATCTAACTCGGAATCTACTGCGCCTACATCATAACTCGGAATCTACTGCGCCTACATCATAACTCGGAATCTAACTCGGAATCTACTACGCCTACATCATAACTTGTAATCTACTGCACCTACATCATAACTCGGAATCTACTGCGCCTACATCATAACTCGGAATCTACTGTGCCTACATCATATCTCGGAATCTAACTCGGACTCTACTGCGCCTACATCATAACTCGGAATCTACTGCGCCTACATCATAACTCGGAATCTACTGCGCCTACATCATAACTCGGAATCTACTGCGCTTACAACATAACTCGGAATCTACTGCGCCTACATCATAACTCGGAATCTACTGCGCCTACATCATAACTCGGAATCTAACTCGGAATCTACTGTGCCTAAATCATAACTCGGAATCTACTGCGCCTACATCATAACTCGGAATCTAACTCGGAATCTACTGCGCCTACATCATAACTCGGAATCTACTGCGCCTACATCATAACTCGGAATCTACTGCGCCTACATCATAACTCGGAATCTAACTCGGAATCTACTGCACCTACATCATAACTTGGAATCTAACTCGGAATCTACTGCGCCTACATCATAACTCGGAATCTAACTCGGAATTTACTGCGCCTACATCATAACTCGGAATCTAACTCGGAATCTACTGCGCCTACATCATAACTCGGAATCTAACTCGGAATCTACTGCGCCTACATCATAACTCGGAATCTACTGCGCCTACATCATAACTCGGAATCTAACTCGGAATCTACTGCGCCTACATCATAACTCGGAATCTACTGCGCCTACATCATATCTCGGAATCTAACTCGGAATCTACTGCGCCTACATCATAACTCGGAATCTACTGCGCCTACATCATAACTCGGAATCTAACTCGGAATCTACTGCGCCTACATCATAACTCGGAATCTAACTCGGAATCTACTGCGCCTACATCATAACTCGGAATCTACTGCGCCTAAATCATAACTCGGAATCTACTGCGCCTACATCATAACTGGGAATCTAACTCGGAATCTACTGCGCCTACATCAAAACTCGGAATCTACTGCGCCTACATCATAACTCGGAATCTACTGCGCCTACATCATAACTCGGAATCTACTGCGCCTACATCATAACTCGGAATCTAACTCGGAATCTACTGCGCCTACATCATAACTCGGAATCTACTGCGCCTACATCATAACTCGGAATCTAACTCGGAATCTGCTGCGCCTACATCATAACTCGAAATCTAACTCGGAATCTACTGCGCCTACATCATAACTCGGAATCTACTGCGCCTACATCATAACTCGGAATCTAACTCGGAATCTACTGCGCCTACATCATAACTCGGAATCTACTGCGCCTACATCATAACTCGGAATCTAACTCGGAATCTACTGCGCCTACATCATAACTCGGAATCTAACTCAGAATCTACTGCGCCTACATCATAACTCGGAATCTAACTCGGAATCTACTGCGCCTACATCATAACTCGGAATCTACTGCGCCTACATCATAACTCGGAATCTAACTCGGAATCTACTGCGCCTACATCATAACTCGGAATCTAACTCGGAATCTACTGCGCCTACATCATAACTCGGAATCTACTGCGCCTACATCATAACTCGGAATCTAACTCGGAATCTAACTCGGAATCTACTGCGCCTACATCATAACTCGGACTCGAACTCAGAATCTACTGCGCCTACATCATAACTCGGAATCTAACTCGGAATATACTGCGCCTACATCATAACTCGGAATCTACTGCGCCTACATCATAACTCGGAAACTAACTCGGAATCTACTGCGCCTACATCATAACTCGGAATCTACTGCACCTACATCATAACTCGCAATCTACTGCGCCTACATCATAACTCGGAATCTACTGCGCCTACATCATAACTCGGAATCTAACTCGGAATCTACTGCACCTACATCATAACTTGGAATCTAACTCGGAATCTACTGCGCCTACATCATAACTCGGAATCTAACTCGGAATTTACTGCGCCTACATCATAACTCGGAATCTAACTCGGAATCTACTGCGCCTACATCATAACTCGGAATCTAACTCGGAATCTACTGCGCCTACATCATAACTCGGAATCTACTGCGCCTACATCATAACTCGGAATCTAACTCGGAATCTACTGCGCCTACATCATAACTCGGAATCTACTGCGCCTACATCATAACTCGGAATCTAACTCGGAATCTACTGCGCCTACATCATAACTCGGAATCTAACTCGGAATCTACTGCGCCTACATCATAACTCGGAATCTACTGCGCCTACATCATAACTCGGAATCTAACTCGGAATCTACTGCGCCTACATCATAACTCGGAATCTAACTCGGAATCTACTGCGCCTACATCATAACTCGGAATCTAACTTGGAATCTACTGCGCCTACATCATAACTCGGAATCTACTGCGCCTACATCATAACTCGGAATCTAACTCGGAATCTACTGCGCCTACATCATAACTCGGAATCTACTGCGCCTACATCATAACTCGGAATCTAACTCGGAATCTACTGCGCCTACATCATAACTCGGAATCTAACTCGGAATCTACTGCGCCTACATCATAACTCGGAATCTACTGCGCCTACATCATAACTCGGAATCTAACTCGGAATCTACTGCGCCTACATCATAACTCGGAATCTAACTCGGAATCTACTGCGCCTACATCATAACTCGGAATCTACTGCGCCTACATCATAACTTGGAATCTAACTCGGAATCTACTGCGCCTACATCATAACTCGGAATGTAACTCGGAATCTACTGCGCCTACATCATAACTCGGAATCTAACTCGGAATCTACTGCGCCTACATCATAACTCGGAATCTACTGCGCCTACATCATAACTCGGAAACTAACTCGGAATCTACTGCGCCTACATCATAACTCGCAATCTACTGCGCCTACATCATAACTCGGAATCTACTGCGCCTACATCATAACTCGGAATCTAACTCGGAATCTACTGCGCCTACATCATAACTCGGAATCTAACTCGGAATCTACTGCGCCTACATCATAACTCGGAATCTACTGCGCCTACATCATAACTCGGAATCTAACTCGGAATCTACTGCGCCTACATCATAACTCGGAATCTACTGCGCCTACATCAAAACTCGGAATCTACTGCGCCTACATCATAACTCAGAATCTACTGCGCCTACATCATAACTCGGAATCTACTGCGCCTACATCATAACTCAGAATCTAACTCGGAATCTACTGCGCCTACATCATAACTCGGAATCTACTGCGCCTACATCATAACTCGGAATCTAACTCGGAATCTGCTGCGCATACATCATAACTCGAAATCTAACTCGGAATCTACTGCGCCTACATCATAACTCGGAATCTACTGCGCCTACATCATAACTCGGAATCTAACTCGGAATCTACTGCGCCTACATCATAACTCGGAATCTACTGCGCCTACATCATAACTCGGAATCTAACTCGGATTCTACTGCGCCTACATCATAACTCGGAATCTAACTCAGAATCTACTGCGCCTACATCATAACTCGGAATCTAACTCGGAATCTACTGCGCCTACATCATAACTCGGAATCTACTGCGCCTACATCATAACTCGGAATCTAACTCGGAATCTACTGCGCCTACATCATAACTCGGAATCTAACTCGGAATCTACTGCGCCTACATCATAACTCGGAATCTACTGCGCCTACATCATAACTCGGAATCTAACTCGGAATCTACTGCGCCTACATCATAACTCGGACTCGAACTCAGAATCTACTGCGCCTACATCATAACTCGGAATCTAACTCGGAATATACTGCGCCTACATCATAACTCGGAATCTACTGCGCCTACATCATAACTCGGAAACTAACTCGGAATCTACTGCGCCTACATCATAACTCGGAATCTACTGCACCTACATCATAACTCGCAATCTACTGCGCCTACATCATAACTCGGAATCTACTGCGCCTACATCATAACTCGGAATCTAACTCGGAATCTACTGCACCTACATCATAACTCGGAATCTAACTCGGAATCTACTGCGCCTACATCATAACTCGGAATCTAACTCGGAATTTACTGCGCCTACATCATAACTCGGAATCTAACTCGGAATCTACTGCGCCTACATCATAACTCGGAATCTAACTCGGAATCTACTGCGCCTACATCATAACTCGGAATCTACTGCGCCTACATCATAACTCGGAATCTAACTCGGAATCTACTGCGCCTACATCATAACTCGGAATCTACTGCGCCTACATCATAACTCGGAATCTAACTCGGAATCTACTGCGCCTACATCATAACTCGGAATCTAACTCGGAATCTACTGCGCCTACATCATAACTCGGAATCTACTGCGCCTACATCATAACTCGGAATCTAACTCGGAATCTACTGCGCCTACATCATAACTCGGAATCTAACTCGGAATCTACTGCGCCTACATCATAACTCGGAATCTAACTCGGAATCTACTGCGCCTACATCATAACTCGGAATCTACTGCGCCTACATCATAACTCGGAATCTAACTCGGAATCTACTGCGCCTACATCATAACTCGGAATCTACTGCGCCTACATCATAACTCGGAATCTAACTCGGAATCTACTGCGCCTACATCATAACTCGGAATCTAACTCGGAATCTACTGCGCCTACATCATAACTCGGAATCTACTGCGCCTACATCATAATTCGGAATCTAACTCGGAATCTACTGCGCCTACATCATAACTCGGAATCTAACTCGGAATCTACTGCGCCTACATCATAACTCGGAATCTACTGCGCCTACATCATAACTCGGAATCTAACTCGGAATCTACTGCGCCTACATCATAACTCGGAATGTAACTCGGAATCTACTGCGCCTACATCATAACTCGGAATCTAACTCGGAATCTACTGCGCCTACATCATAACTCGGAATCTACTGCGCCTACATCATAACTCGGAAACTAACTCGGAATCTACTGCGCCTACATCATAACTCGCAATCTACTGCGCCTACATCATAACTCGGAATCTACTGCGCCTACATCATAACTCGGAATCTAACTCGGAATCTACTGTGCCTACGTCATAACTCGGAATCTAACTCGGAATCTACTGCGCCTACATCATAACTCGGAATCTAACTCGGAATTTACTGCGCCTACATCATAACTCGGAATCTACTGCGCCTACATCATAACTCGGAATCTAACTCGGAATCTACTGCGCCTACATCATAACTCGGAATCTAACTCGGAATCTACTGCGCCTACATCATAACTCGGAATCTACTGCGCCTACATCATAACTCGGAATCTAACTCGGAATCTACTGCGCCTACATCATAACTCGGAATCTAACTCGGAATCTACTGCGCCTACATCATAACTCGGAATCTACTGCGCCTACATCATAACTCGGAATCTAACTCGGAATCTACTGCGCCTACATCATAACTCGGAATCTACTGCGCCTACATCATAACTCGGAATCTAACTCGGAATCTACTGCGCCTACATCATAACTCGGAATCTAACTCGGAATCTACTGCGCCTACATCATAACTCGGAATCTAACTCGGAATCTACTGCGCCTAAATCATAACTCGGAATCTAACTCGGAATCTACTGCGCCTACATCATAACTCGGAATCTACTGCGCCTACATCATAACTCGGAATCTAACTCGGAATCTACTGCGCCTACATCATAACTCGGAATGTAACTCGGAATCTACTGCGCCTACATCATAACTCGGAATCTAACTCGGAATCTACTGCGCCTACATCATAACTCGGAATCTACTGCGCCTACATCATAACTCGGAAACTAACTCGGAATCTACTGCGCCTAAATCATAACTCGGAATCTACTGCGCCTACATCATAACTCGGAATCTACTGCGCCTACATCATAACTCGGAATCTTACTCGGAATCTACTGCGCCTACATCATAACTCGGAATCTAACTCGGAATCTACTGCGCCTACATCATAACTCGGAATCTAACTCGGAATTTACTGCGCCTACATCATAACTCGGAATCTACTGCGCCTACATCATAACTCGGAATCTAACTCGGAATCTACTGCGCCTACATCATAACTCGGAATCTACTGCGCCTACATCATAACTCGGAATCTACTGCGCCTACATCATAACTCGGAATCTAACTCGGAATCTACTGCGCCTACATCATATCTCGGAATCTACTGCGCCTACATCATAACTCGGAATCTAACTCGGAATCTACTGCGCCTACATCATAACTCGGAATCTAACTCGGAATCTACTGCGCCTACATCATAACTCGGAATCTACTGCGCCTACATCATAACTCGGAATCTAACTCGGAATCTACTGCGCCTACATCATAACTCGGAATCTAACTCGGAATCTACTGCGCCTACATCATAACTCGGAATCTAACTCGGAATCTACTGCGCCTACATCATAACTCGGAATCAACTGCGCCTACATCATAACTCGGAATCTAACTCGGAATCTACTGCGCCTACATAACTCGGAATCTACTGCGCCTACATCATAACTCGGAATCTAACTCGGAATCTACTGCGCCTACATCATAACTCGGAATCTACTGCGCCTACATCATAACTCGGAATCTAACTCGGAATCTACTGCGCCTACATCATAACTCGGAATCTACTGCGCCTACATCATAACTCGGAATCTAACTCGGAATCTACTACGCCTACATCATAACTTGTAATCTACTGCACCTACATCATAACTCGGAATCTACTGCGCCTACATCATAACTCGGAATCTACTGTGCCTACATCATATCTCGGAATCTAACTCGGACTCTACTGCGCCTACATCATAACTCGGAATCTACTGCGCCTACATCATAACTCGGAATCTACTGCGCCTACATCATAACTCGGAATCTACTGCGCTTACAACATAACTCGGAATCTACTGCGCCTACATCATAACTCGGAATCTACTGCGCCTACATCATAACTCGGAATCTAACTCGGAATCTACTGTGCCTAAATCATAACTCGGAATCTACTGCGCCTACATCATAACTCGGAATCTAACTCGGAATCTACTGCGCCTACATCATAACTCGGAATCTACTGCGCCTACATCATAACTCGGAATCTACTGCGCCTACATCATAACTCGGAATCTAACTCGGAATCTACTGCGCCTACATCATAACTCGGAATCTACTGCGCCTACATCATATCTCCGAATCTAACTCGGAATCTACTGCGCCTACATCATAACTCGGAATCTACTGCGACTACATCTTAACTCGGAATCTAGTGCGCCTACATCATAACTCGGAATCTAACTCGGAATCTACTGGGCCTACATCATAACTCGGAATCTACTGCACCTACATCATAACTCGGAATCTACTGTGCCTACATCATATCTCGGAATCTACTGCGCCTACATCTTAACTCGGAATCTACTGCGCCTACATCATAACTCGGAATCTACTGCGCCTACATCATAACTCGGAATCTACTGCGCTTACATCATACCTCGGAATCTACTGCGCCTACATCATAACTCGGAATCTACTGCGCCTACATCAAAACTCGGAATCTAACTCGGAATCTACTGCGCCTACATCATAACTCGGAATCTACTGCGCCTACATCATAACTCGGAATCTAACTCAGAATCTACTGCGCCTACATCATAACTCGGAATCTACTGCGCCTACATCATAACTCGGAATCTACTGCGCCTACATCATAACTCGGAATCTAACTCGGAATCTACTGCGCCTACATCATAACTCGGAATCTACTGCGCCTACATCATAACTCGGAATCTAACTCGGAATCTACTGCGCCTACATCATAACTCGGAATCTAACTCAGAATCTACTGCGCCTACATCATAACTCGGAATCTAACTCGGAATCTACTGCGCCTACATCATAACTCGGAATCTACTGCGCCTACATCATAACTCGGAATCTAACTCGGAATCTACTGCGCCTACATCATAACTCGGAATCTAACTCGGAATCTACTGCGCCTACATCATAACTCGGAATCTACTGCGCCTACATCATAACTCGGAATCTAACTCGGAATCTACTGCGCCTACATCATAACTCGGACTCGAACTCAGAATCTACTGCGCCTACATCATAACTCGGAATCTAACTCGGAATATACTGCGCCTACATCATAACTCGGAATCTACTGCGCCTACATCATAACTCGGAAACTAACTCGGAATCTACTGCGCCTACATCATAACTCGGAATCTACTGCACCTACATCATAACTCGCAATCTACTGCGCCTACATCATAACTCGGAATCTACTGCGCCTACATCATAACTCGGAATCTAACTCGGAATCTACTGCGCCTACATCATAACTCGGAATCTAACTCGGAATCTACTGCGCCTACATCATAACTCGGAATCTAACTCGGAATTTACTGCGCCTACATCATAACTCGGAATCTACTGCGCCTACATCATAACTCGGAATCTAACTCGGAATCTACTGCGCCTACATCATAACTCGGAATCTACTGCGCCTACATCATAACTCGGAATCTAACTCGGAATCTACTGCGCCTACATCATAACTCGGAATCTACTGCGCCTACATCATAACTCGGAATCTAACTCGGAATCTACTGCGCCTACATCATAACTCGGAATCTACTGCGCCTACATCATAACTCGGAATCTAACTCGGAATCTATTGCGCCTACATCATAACTCAGAATCTAACTTGGAATCTACTGCGCCTACATCATAACTCGGAATCTAACTCGGAATCTACTGCGCCTACATCATAACTCGGAATCTAACTCGGAATCTACTGCGCCTACATCATAACTCGGAATCTACTGCGCCTACATAATAACTCGGAATCTAACTCGGAATCTACTGCGCCTACATCATAACTCGGAATGTAACTCGGAATCTACTGCGCCTACATCATAACTCGGAATCCTCTGCGCCTACATCATAACTCGGAATCTAACTCGGAATCTACTGCGCCTACATCATAACTCGGAATCTACTGCGCCTACATCATAACTCGGAATCTAACTCGGAATCTACTGCGCCTACATCATAACTCGGAATCTACTGCGCCTACATCATAACTCGGAATCTAACTCGGAATCTACTGCGCCTACATCATAACTCGGAATCTAACTCAGAATCTACTGCGCCTTCATCATAACTCGGAATCTAACTCGGAATCTACTGCGCCTACATCATAACTCGGAATCTACTGCGCCTACATCATAACTCGGAATCTAACTCGGAATCTACTGCGCCTACATCATAACTCGGAATCTAACTCGGAATCTACTGCGCCTACATCATAACTCGGAATCTACTGCGCCTACATCATAACTCGGAATCTAACTAGGAATCTACTGCGCCTACATCATAACTCGGACTCGAACTCAGAATCTACTGCGCCTACATCATAACTCGGAATCTAACTCGGAATCTACTGCGCCTACATCATAACTCGGAATCTACTGCGCCTACATCATAACTCGGAAACTAACTCGGAATCTACTGCGCCTACATCATAACTCGGAATCTACTGCACCTACATCATAACTCGCAATCTACTGCGCCTACATCATAACTCGGAATCTACTGCGCCTACATCATAACTCGGAATCTAACTCGGAATCTACTGCGCCTACATCATAACTCGGAATCTAACTCGGAATCTACTGCGCCTACATCATAACTCGGAATCTAACTCGGAATCTACTGCGCCTACATCATAACTCGGAATCTAACTCGGAATCTACTGCGCCTACATCATAACTCGGAATCTAACTCGGAATCTACTGCGCCTACATCATAACTCGGAATCTACTGCGCCTACATCATAACTCGGAATCTAACTCGGAATCTACTGCGCCTACATCATAACTCGGAATGTAACTCGGAATCTACTGCGCCTACATCATAACTCGGAATCCTCTGCGCCTAAATCATAACTCGGAATCTAACTCGGAATCTACTGCGCCTACATCATAACTCGGAATCTACTGCGCCTACATCATAACTCGGAATCTAACTCGGAATCTACTGCGCCTACATCATAACTCGGAATCTACTGCGCCTACATCATAACTCGGAATCTAACTCGGAATCTATTGCGCCTACATCATAACTCGGAATCTATCTCGGAATCTACTGCGCCTACATCATAACTCGGAATCTACTGCGCCTACATCATAACTCGGAATCTAACTCGGAATCTACTGCGCCTACATCATAACTCGGAATCTACTGCGCCTACATCATAACTCGGAATCTAACTCGGAATCAACTTCGCCTACATCATAACTCGGAATCTAACTCGGAATCTACTGTGCCTACGTCATAACTCGGAATCTAACTCGGAATCTACTGCGCCTACATCATAACTTGGAATCTACTGCGCCTACATCATAACTCGGAATCTACTGCGCCTACATCATAAATCGGAATCTAACTCGGAATCTACTGCACCTACATCATAACTCGGAATCTACTGCGCCTACATCATAACTCGGAATATAACTCGGATTCTACTGCGCCTACATCATAACTCGGAATCTACTGCGCCTACATCATAAATCGGAATCTAACTCGGAATCTACTGCACCTACATCATAACTCGGAATCTACTGCGCCTACATCATAACTCGGAATATAACTCGGATTCTACTGCGCCTACATCATAACTCGGAATCTACTGCGCCTACATCATAACTCGGAATCTAACTCGGAATTTACTGCGCCTACATCATAACTCGGAATCTAACTCGGAATCTACTGTGCCTACATCATAACTCGGAATCTACTGCGCCTACATCATAACTCGGAATCTAACTCGGAATCTACTGCGCCTACATCATAACTCGGAATCTACTGCGCCTACATCATAACTCGGAATCTACTGTGCCTACATCATAACTCGGAATCTAACTCGCAATCTACTTCGCCTACATCATAACTCGGAATCTAACTCGGAATCTACTGTGCCTACATCATAACTCGGAATCTAACTCGGAATCTACTGCGCCTACATCATAACTCGGAAGCTACTGCACCTACATCATAACTCGGAATCTACTGCGCCTACATCATAACTCGGAATCTAACTCAGAATCTACTGCGCCTACATCATAACTCGGAATCTACTGCGCCTACATCATAACTCGGAATCTACTGCGCCTACATCATATCTCCGAATCTAACTCGGAATCTACTGCGCCTACATCATAACTCGGAATCTACTGTGCCTACATCATAACTCGGAATCTAACTCGCAATCTACTTCGCCTACATCATAACTCGGAATCTAACTCGGAATCTACTGTGCCTACATCATAACTCGGAATCTAACTCGGAATCTACTGCGCCTACATCATAACTCGGAATCTACTGCACCTACATCATAACTCGGAATCTACTGCGCCTACATCATAACTCGGAATCTAACTCGGAATCTACTGCGCCTACATCATAACTCGGAATCTACTGCGCCTACATCATAACTCGGAATCTACTGCGCCTACATCATATCTCCGAATCTAACTCGGAATCTACTGCGCCTACATCATAACTCGGAATCTACTGCGCCTACATCTTAACTCGGAATCTAGTGCGCCTACATCATAACTCGGAATCTAACTCGGAATCTACTGGGCCTACATCATAACTCGGAATCTACTGCACCTACATCATAACTCGGAATCTACTGCGCCTACATCATAACTCGGAATCTACTGTGCCTACATCATATCTCGGAATCTAACTCGGAATCTACTGCGCCTACATCATAACTCGGAATCTACTGCGCCTACATCTTAACTCGGAATCTACTGCGCCTACATCATAACTCGGAATCTACTGCGCCTACATCATAACTCGGAATCTACTGCGCTTACATCATACCTCGGAATCTACTGCGCCTACATCATAACTCGGAATCTACTGCGCCTACATCAAAACTCGGAATCTAACTCGGAATCTACTGCGCATACATCATAACTCGGAATCTAACTCGGAATCTACTGCGCCTACATCATAACTCGGAATCTACTGCGCCTACATCATAACTCGGAATCTACTGCGCCTACATCAAAACTCAGAATCTAACTCAGAATCTACTGCGCCTACATCATAACTCGGAATCTTACTCGGAATCTACTGCGCCTACATCATAACTCGGAATCTAACTCGGAATCTACTGCGCCTACATCATAACTCGGAATCTACTGCGCATACATCATAACTCGGAATCTACTGCGCCTACATCATAACTCGGAATCTAACTCGGAATCTACTGCGCCTACATCATAACTCGGAATGTAACTCGGAATCTACTGCGCCTACATCATAACTCGGAATCTATTGCGCCTACATCATAACTCGGAATCTACTGTGCCTACATCATAACTCGGAATCTAACTCGGAATGTACTGCGCCTACATCATAACTCGGAATCTAACTCGGAATCTACTGCGCCTACATCATAACTCGGAATCTACTGCGCCTACATCATAACTCGGAATCTAACTCGGAATCTACTGCGCCTACATCATAACTCGGAATCTACTGCGCCTACATCATATCTCGGAATCTAACTCGGAATCTACTGCGCCTACATCATAACTCGGAATCTACTGCGCCTACATCATAACTCGGAATATAACTCGGAATCTACTGCGCCTACATCATAACTCGGAATCTAACTCGGAATCTACTGCGCCTACATCATAACTCGGAATCTACTGCGCCTAAATCATAACTCGGAATCTACTGCGCCTACATCATAACTGGGAATCTAACTCGGAATCTACTGCGCCTACATCAAAACTCGGAATCTACTGCGCCTACATCATAACTCGGAATCTACTGCGCCTACATCATAACTCGGAATCTACTGCGCCTACATCATAACTCGGAATCTAACTCGGAATCTACTGCGCCTACATCATAACTCGGAATGTAACTCGGAATCTACTGCGCCTACATCATAACTCGGAATCTATTGCGCCTACATCATAACTCGGAATCTACTGTGCCTACATCATAACTCGGAATCTAACTCGGAATCTACTGCGCCTACATCATAACTCGGAATCTAACTCGGAATCTACTGCGCCTACATCATAACTCGGAATCTACTGCGCCTACATCATAACTCGGAATCTAACTCGGAATCTACTGCGCCTACATCATAACTCGGAATCTACTGCGCCTACATCATATCTCGGAATCTAACTCGGAATCTACTGCGCCTACATCATAACTCGGAATCTACTGCGCCTACATCATAACTCGGAATCTAACTCGGAATCTACTGCGCCTACATCATAACTCGGAATCTAACTCGGAATCTACTGCGCCTACATCATAACTCGGAATCTACTGCGCCTAAATCATAACTCGGAATCTACTGCGCCTACATCATAACTCGGAATCTAACTCGGAATCTACTGCGCCTACATCAAAACTCGGAATCTACTGCGCCTACATCATAACTCGGAATCTACTGCGCCTACATCATAACTCGGAATCTACTGCGCCTACATCATAACTCGGAATCTAACTCGGAATCTACTGCGCCTACATCATAACTCGGAATCTACTGCGCCTACATCATAACTCGGAATCTAACTCGGAATCTGCTGCGCCTACATCATAACTCGAAATCTAACTCGGAATCTACTGCGCCTACATCATAACTCGGAATCTACTGCGCCTACATCATAACTCGGAATCTAACTCGGAATCTACTGCGCCTACATCATAACTCGGAATCTACTGCGCCTACATCATAACTCGGAATCTAACTCGGAATCTACTGCGCCTACATCATAACTCGGAATCTAACTCAGAATCTACTGCGCCTACATCATAACTCGGAATCTAACTCGGAATCTACTGCGCCTACATCATAACTCGGAATCTACTGCGCCTACATCATAACTCGGAATCTAACTCGGAATCTACTGCGCCTACATCATAACTCGGAATCTAACTCGGAATCTACTGCGCCTACATCATAACTCGGAATCTACTGCGCCTACATCATAACTCGGAATCTAACTCGGAATCTAACTCGGAATCTACTGCGCCTACATCATAACTCGGACTCGAACTCAGAATCTACTGCGCCTACATCATAACTCGGAATCTAACTCGGAATATACTGCGCCTACATCATAACTCGGAATCTACTGCGCCAACATCATAACTCGGAAACTAACTCGGAATCTACTGCGCCTACATCATAACTCGGAATCTACTGCACCTACATCATAACTCGCAATCTACTGCGCCTACATCATAACTCGGAATCTACTGCGCCTACATCATAACTCGGAATCTAACTCGGAATCTACTGCACCTACATCATAACTTGGAATCTAACTCGGAATCTACTGCGCCTACATCATAACTCGGAATCTAACTCGGAATTTACTGCGCCTACATCATAACTCGGAATCTAACTCGGAATCTACTGCGCCTACATCATAACTCGGAATCTAACTCGGAATCTACTGCGCCTACATCATAACTCGGAATCTACTGCGCCTACATCATAACTCGGAATCTAACTCGGAATCTACTGCGCCTACATCATAACTCGGAATCTACTGCGCCTACATCATAACTCGGAATCTAACTCGGAATCTACTGCGCCTACATCATAACTCGGAATCTAACTCGGAATCTACTGCGCCTACATCATAACTCGGAATCTACTGCGCCTACATCATAACTCGGAATCTAACTCGGAATCTACTGCGCCTACATCATAACTCGGAATCTAACTCGGAATCTACTGCGCCTACATCATAACTCGGAATCTAACTTGGAATCTACTGCGCCTACATCATAACTCGGAATCTACTGCGCCTACATCATAACTCGGAATCTAACTCGGAATCTACTGCGCCTACATCATAACTCGGAATCTACTGCGCCTACATCATAACTCGGAATCTAACTCGGAATCTACTGCGCCTACATCATAACTCGGAATCTAACTCGGAATCTACTGCGCCTACATCATAACTCGGAATCTACTGCGCCTACATCATAACTCGGAATCTAACTCGGAATCTACTGCGCCTACATCATAACTCGGAATCTAACTCGGAATCTACTGCGCCTACATCATAACTCGGAATCTACTGCGCCTACATCATAACTTGGAATCTAACTCGGAATCTACTGCGCCTACATCATAACTCGGAATGTAACTCGGAATCTACTGCGCCTACATCATAACTCGGAATCTAACTCGGAATCTACTGCGCCTACATCATAACTCGGAATCTACTGCGCCTACATCATAACTCGGAAACTAACTCGGAATCTACTGCGCCTACATCATAACTCGCAATCTACTGCGCCTACATCATAACTCGGAATCTACTGCGCCTACATCATAACTCGGAATCTAACTCGGAATCTACTGCGCCTACATCATAACTCGGAATCTAACTCGGAATCTACTGCGCCTACATCATAACTCGGAATCTACTGCGCCTACATCATAACTCGGAATCTAACTCGGAATCTACTGCGCCTACATCATAACTCGGAATCTACTGCGCCTACATCAAAACTCGGAATCTACTGCGCCTACATCATAACTCAGAATCTACTGCGCCTACATCATAACTCGGAATCTACTGCGCCTACATCATAACTCAGAATCTAACTCGGAATCTACTGCGCCTACATCATAACTCGGAATCTACTGCGCCTACATCATAACTCGGAATCTAACTCGGAATCTGCTGCGCATACATCATAACTCGAAATCTAACTCGGAATCTACTGCGCCTACATCATAACTCGGAATCTACTGCGCCTACATCATAACTCGGAATCTAACTCGGAATCTACTGCGCCTACATCATAACTCGGAATCTACTGCGCCTACATCATAACTCGGAATCTAACTCGGATTCTACTGCGCCTACATCATAACTCGGAATCTAACTCAGAATCTACTGCGCCTACATCATAACTCGGAATCTAACTCGGAATCTACTGCGCCTACATCATAACTCGGAATCTACTGCGCCTACATCATAACTCGGAATCTAACTCGGAATCTACTGCGCCTACATCATAACTCGGAATCTAACTCGGAATCTACTGCGCCTACATCATAACTCGGAATCTACTGCGCCTACATCATAACTCGGAATCTAACTCGGAATCTACTGCGCCTACATCATAACTCGGACTCGAACTCAGAATCTACTGCGCCTACATCATAACTCGGAATCTAACTCGGAATATACTGCGCCTACATCATAACTCGGAATCTACTGCGCCTACATCATAACTCGGAAACTAACTCGGAATCTACTGCGCCTACATCATAACTCGGAATCTACTGCACCTACATCATAACTCGCAATCTACTGCGCCTACATCATAACTCGGAATCTACTGCGCCTACATCATAACTCGGAATCTAACTCGGAATCTACTGCACCTACATCATAACTCGGAATCTAACTCGGAATCTACTGCGCCTACATCATAACTCGGAATCTAACTCGGAATTTACTGCGCCTACATCATAACTCGGAATCTAACTCGGAATCTACTGCGCCTACATCATAACTCGGAATCTAACTCGGAATCTACTGCGCCTACATCATAACTCGGAATCTACTGCGCCTACATCATAACTCGGAATCTAACTCGGAATCTACTGCGCCTACATCATAACTCGGAATCTACTGCGCCTACATCATAACTCGGAATCTAACTCGGAATCTACTGCGCCTACATCATAACTCGGAATCTAACTCGGAATCTACTGCGCCTACATCATAACTCGGAATCTACTGCGCCTACATCATAACTCGGAATCTAACTCGGAATCTACTGCGCCTACATCATAACTCGGAATCTAACTCGGAATCTACTGCGCCTACATCATAACTCGGAATCTAACTCGGAATCTACTGCGCCTACATCATAACTCGGAATCTACTGCGCCTACATCATAACTCGGAATCTAACTCGGAATCTACTGCGCCTACATCATAACTCGGAATCTACTGCGCCTACATCATAACTCGGAATCTAACTCGGAATCTACTGCGCCTACATCATAACTCGGAATCTAACTCGGAATCTACTGCGCCTACATCATAACTCGGAATCTACTGCGCCTACATCATAATTCGGAATCTAACTCGGAATCTACTGCGCCTACATCATAACTCGGAATCTAACTCGGAATCTACTGCGCCTACATCATAACTCGGAATCTACTGCGCCTACATCATAACTCGGAATCTAACTCGGAATCTACTGCGCCTACATCATAACTCGGAATGTAACTCGGAATCTACTGCGCCTACATCATAACTCGGAATCTAACTCGGAATCTACTGCGCCTACATCATAACTCGGAATCTACTGCGCCTACATCATAACTCGGAAACTAACTCGGAATCTACTGCGCCTACATCATAACTCGCAATCTACTGCGCCTACATCATAACTCGGAATCTACTGCGCCTACATCATAACTCGGAATCTAACTCGGAATCTACTGTGCCTACGTCATAACTCGGAATCTAACTCGGAATCTACTGCGCCTACATCATAACTCGGAATCTAACTCGGAATTTACTGCGCCTACATCATAACTCGGAATCTACTGCGCCTACATCATAACTCGGAATCTAACTCGGAATCTACTGCGCCTACATCATAACTCGGAATCTAACTCGGAATCTACTGCGCCTACATCATAACTCGGAATCTACTGCGCCTACATCATAACTCGGAATCTAACTCGGAATCTACTGCGCCTACATCATAACTCGGAATCTAACTCGGAATCTACTGCGCCTACATCATAACTCGGAATCTAACTCGGAATCTACTGCGCCTACATCATAACTCGGAATCTACTGCGCCTACATCATAACTCGGAATCTAACTCGGAATCTACTGCGCCTACATCATAACTCGGAATCTACTGCGCCTACATCATAACTCGGAATCTAACTCGGAATCTACTGCGCCTACATCATAACTCGGAATCTACTGCGCCTACATCATAACTCGGAATCTAACTCGGAATCTACTGCGCCTACATCATAACTCGGAATCTAACTCGGAATCTACTGTGCCTACATCATAACTCGGAATCTAACTCGGAATCTACTGCGCCTACATCATAACTCGGAATCTACTGCGCCTACATCATAACTCGGAATCTACTGCGCCTACATCATAACTCGGAATCTAACTCGGAATCTACTGCGCCTACATCATAACTCGGAATCTAACTCGGAATCTACTGCGCCTACATCATAACTCGGAATCTAACTCGGAATCTACTGCGCCTACATCATAACTCGGAATCTACTGCGCCTACATCATAACTCGGAATCTACTGCGCCTACATCATAACTCGGAATCTAACTCGGAATCTACTGCGCCTACATCATAACTCGGAATCTACTGCGCCTACATCATAACTCGGAATCTAACTCGGAATCTACTGCGCCTACATCATAATTCGGAATCTACTGGGCCTACATCATAACTCGGAATCTACTGCGCCTACATCATAACTCGGAATCTAACTCGGAATCTACTGCGCCTACATCATAACTCGGAATCTACTGCACCTACATCATAACTCGGAATCTAACTCGGAATCTACTGCGCCTACATCATAACTCGGAATCTAACTCGGAATCTACTGCGCCTACATCATAACTCGGAATCTACTGCGCCTACATCATAACTCGGAATCTAACTCGGAATCTACTGCGCCTACATCATAACTCGGAATCTACTGCGCCTACATCATAACTCGGAATCTAACTCGGAATCTACTGCACCTACATCATAACTCGGAATCTAACTCGGAATCTACTGCGCCTACATCATAACTCGGAATCTAACTCGGAATTTACTGCGCCTACATCATAACTCGGAATCTAACTCGGAATCTACTGCGCCTACATCATAACTCGGAATCTAACTCGGAATCTACTGCGCCTACATCATAACTCGGAATCTACTGCGCCTACATCATAACTCGGAATCTAACTCGGAATCTACTGCGCCTACATCATAACTCGGAATCTACTGCGCCTACATCATAACTCGGAATCTAACTCGGAATCTACTGCGCCTACATCATAACTCGGAATCTAACTCGGAATCTACTGCGCCTACATCATAACTCGGAATCTACTGCGCCTACATCATAACTCGGAATCTAACTCGGAATCTACTGCGCCTACATCATAACTCGGAATCTAACTCGGAATCTACTGCGCCTACATCATAACTCGGAATCTAACTCGGAATCTACTGCGCCTACATCATAACTCGGAATCTACTGCGCCTACATCATAACTCGGAATCTAACTCGGAATCTACTGCGCCTACATCATAACTCGGAATCTACTGCGCCTACATCATAACTCGGAATCTAACTCGGAATCTACTGCGCCTACATCATAACTCGGAATCTAACTCGGAATCTACTGCGCCTACATCATAACTCGGAATCTACTGCGCCTACATCATAATTCGGAATCTAACTCGGAATCTACTGCGCCTACATCATAACTCGGAATCTAACTCGGAATCTACTGCGCCTACATCATAACTCGGAATCTACTGCGCCTACATCATAACTCGGAATCTAACTCGGAATCTACTGCGCCTACATCATAACTCGGAATGTAACTCGGAATCTACTGCGCCTACATCATAACTCGGAATCTAACTCGGAATCTACTGCGCCTACATCATAACTCGGAATCTACTGCGCCTACATCATAACTCGGAAACTAACTCGGAATCTACTGCGCCTACATCATAACTCGCAATCTACTGCGCCTACATCATAACTCGGAATCTACTGCGCCTACATCATAACTCGGAATCTAACTCGGAATCTACTGTGCCTACGTCATAACTCGGAATCTAACTCGGAATCTACTGCGCCTACATCATAACTCGGAATCTAACTCGGAATTTACTGCGCCTACATCATAACTCGGAATCTACTGCGCCTACATCATAACTCGGAATCTAACTCGGAATCTACTGCGCCTACATCATAACTCGGAATCTAACTCGGAATCTACTGCGCCTACATCATAACTCGGAATCTACTGCGCCTACATCATAACTCGGAATCTAACTCGGAATCTACTGCGCCTACATCATAACTCGGAATCTAACTCGGAATCTACTGCGCCTACATCATAACTCGGAATCTAACTCGGAATCTACTGCGCCTACATCATAACTCGGAATCTACTGCGCCTACATCATAACTCGGAATCTAACTCGGAATCTACTGCGCCTACATCATAACTCGGAATCTACTGCGCCTACATCATAACTCGGAATCTAACTCGGAATCTACTGCGCCTACATCATAACTCGGAATCTAACTCGGAATCTACTGCGCCTACATCATAACTCGGAATCTACTGCGCCTACATCATAACTCGGAATCTAACTCGGAATCTACTGCGCCTAAATCATAACTCGGAATCTAACTCGGAATCTACTGCGCCTACATCATAACTCGGAATCTACTGCGCCTACATCATAACTCGGAATCTAACTCGGAATCTACTGCGCCTACATCATAACTCGGAATGTAACTCGGAATCTACTGCGCCTACATCATAACTCGGAATCTAACTCGGAATCTACTGCGCCTACATCATAACTCGGAATCTACTGCGCCTACATCATAACTCGGAAACTAACTCGGAATCTACTGCGCCTAAATCATAACTCGGAATCTACTGCGCCTACATCATAACTCGGAATCTACTGCGCCTACATCATAACTCGGAATCTTACTCGGAATCTACTGCGCCTACATCATAACTCGGAATCTAACTCGGAATCTACTGCGCCTACATCATAACTCGGAATCTAACTCGGAATTTACTGCGCCTACATCATAACTCGGAATCTACTGCGCCTACATCATAACTCGGAATCTAACTCGGAATCTACTGCGCCTACATCATAACTCGGAATCTACTGCGCCTACATCATAACTCGGAATCTACTGCGCCTACATCATAACTCGGAATCTAACTCGGAATCTACTGCGCCTACATCATATCTCGGAATCTACTGCGCCTACATCATAACTCGGAATCTAACTCGGAATCTACTGCGCCTACATCATAACTCGGAATCTAACTCGGAATCTACTGCGCCTACATCATAACTCGGAATCTACTGCGCCTACATCATAACTCGGAATCTAACTCGGAATCTACTGCGCCTACATCATAACTCGGAATCTAACTCGGAATCTACTGCGCCTACATCATAACTCGGAATCTAACTCGGAATCTACTGCGCCTACATCATAACTCGGAATCAACTGCGCCTACATCATAACTCGGAATCTAACTCGGAATCTACTGCGCCTACATAACTCGGAATCTACTGCGCCTACATCATAACTCGGAATCTAACTCGGAATCTACTGCGCCTACATCATAACTCGGAATCTACTGCGCCTACATCATAACTCGGAATCTAACTCGGAATCTACTGCGCCTACATCATAACTCGGAATCTACTGCGCCTACATCATAACTCGGAATCTAACTCGGAATCTACTACGCCTACATCATAACTTGTAATCTACTGCACCTACATCATAACTCGGAATCTACTGCGCCTACATCATAACTCGGAATCTACTGTGCCTACATCATATCTCGGAATCTAACTCGGACTCTACTGCGCCTACATCATAACTCGGAATCTACTGCGCCTACATCATAACTCGGAATCTACTGCGCCTACATCATAACTCGGAATCTACTGCGCTTACAACATAACTCGGAATCTACTGCGCCTACATCATAACTCGGAATCTACTGCGCCTACATCATAACTCGGAATCTAACTCGGAATCTACTGCGCCTACATCATAACTCGGAATCTACTGCGCCTACATCATAACTCGGAATCTTACTCGGAATCTACTGCGCCTACATCATAACTCGGAATCTACTGCGCCTACATCATAACTCGGAATCTACTGCGCCTACATCATAACTCGGAATCTAACTCGGAATCTACTGCGCCTACATCATAACTCGGAATCTACTGCGCCTACATCATAACTCGGAATCTAACTCGGAATCTACTGCGCCTACATCATAACTCGGAATCTAACTCGGAATCTACTGTGCCTACATCATAACTCGGAATCTAACTCGGAATCTACTGCGCCTACATCATAACTCGGAATCTACTGCGCCTACATCATAACTCGGAATCTACTGCGCCTACATCATAACTCGGAATCTAACTCGGAATCTACTGCGCCTACATCATAACTCGGAATCTAACTCGGAATCTACTGCGCCTACATCATAACTCGGAATCTAACTCGGAATCTACTGCGCCTACATCATAACTCGGAATCTACTGCGCCTACATCATAACTCGGAATCTACTGCGCCTACATCATAACTCGGAATCTAACTCGGAATCTACTGCGCCTACATCATAACTCGGAATCTACTGCGCCTACATCATAACTCGGAATCTAACTCGGAATCTACTGCGCCTACATCATAATTCGGAATCTACTGGGCCTACATCATAACTCGGAATCTACTGCGCCTACATCATAACTCGGAATCTAACTCGGAATCTACTGCGCCTACATCATAACTCGGAATCTACTGCACCTACATCATAACTCGGAATCTAACTCGGAATCTACTGCGCCTACATCATAACTCGGAATCTAACTCGGAATCTACTGCGCCTACATCATAACTCGGAATCTACTGCGCCTACATCATAACTCGGAATCTAACTCGGAATCTACTGCGCCTACATCATAACTCGGAATCTACTGCGCCTACATCATAACTCGGAATCTAACTCGGAATCTACTGCGCCTACATCATAACTCGGAATCTAACTCGGAATCTACTGCGCCTACATCATAACTCGGAATCTACTGCGCCTACATCATAACTCGGAATCTAACTCGGAATCTACTGCGCCAACATCATAACTCGGAATCTAACTCGGAATCTACTGCGCCTACATCATAACTCGGAATCTAACTTGGAATCTACTGCGCCTACATCATAACTCGGAATCTACTGCGCCTACATCATAATTCGGAATCTAACTCGGAATCTACTGCGCCTACATCATAACTCGGAATCTACTGCGCCTACATCATAACTCGGAATCTAACTCGGAATCTACTGCGCCTACATCATAACTCGGAATCTAACTCGGAATCTACTGCGCCTACATCATAACTCGGAATCTACTGCGCCTACATCATAACTCGGAATCTAACTCGGAATCTACTGCGCCTACATCATAACTCGGAATCTAACTCGGAATCTACTGCGCCTACATCATAACTCGGAATCTACTGCGCCTACATCATAACTCGGAATCTAACTCGGAATCTACTGCGCCTACATCATAACTCGGAATCTAACTCGGAATCTACTGCGCCTACATCATAACTCGGAATCTAACTCGGAATCTACTGCGCCTACATCATAACTCGGAATCTACTGCGCCTACATCATAACTCGGAAACTAACTCGGAATCTACTGCGCCTACATCATAACTCGCAATCTACTGCGCCTACATCATAACTCGGAATCTACTGCGCCTACATCATAACTCGGAATCTAACTCGGAATCTACTGCGCCTACATCATAACTCGGAATCTAACTCGGAATCTACTGCGCCTACATCATAACTCGGAATCTACTGCGCCTACATCATAACTCGGAATCTAACTCGGAATCTACTGCGCCTACATCATAACTCGGAATCTACTGCGCCTACATCAAAACTCGGAATCTACTGCGCCTACATCATAACTCAGAATCTACTGCGCCTACATCATAACTCGGAATCTACTGCGCCTACATCATAACTCAGAATCTAACTCGGAATCTACTGCGCCTACATCATAACTCGGAATCTACTGCGCCTACATCATAACTCGGAATCTAACTCGGAATCTGCTGCGCATACATCATAACTCGAAATCTAACTCGGAATCTACTGCGCCTACATCATAACTCGGAATCTACTGCGCCTACATCATAACTCGGAATCTAACTCGGAATCTACTGCGCCTACATCATAACTCGGAATCTACTGCGCCTACATCATAACTCGGAATCTAACTCGGATTCTACTGCGCCTACATCATAACTCGGAATCTAACTCAGAATCTACTGCGCCTACATCATAACTCGGAATCTAACTCGGAATCTACTGCGCCTACATCATAACTCGGAATCTACTGCGCCTACATCATAACTCGGAATCTAACTCGGAATCTACTGCGCCTACATCATAACTCGGAATCTAACTCGGAATCTACTGCGCCTACATCATAACTCGGAATCTACTGCGCCTACATCATAACTCGGAATCTAACTCGGAATCTACTGCGCCTACATCATAACTCGGACTCGAACTCAGAATCTACTGCGCCTACATCATAACTCGGAATCTAACTCGGAATATACTGCGCCTACATCATAACTCGGAATCTACTGCGCCTACATCATAACTCGGAAACTAACTCGGAATCTACTGCGCCTACATCATAACTCGGAATCTACTGCACCTACATCATAACTCGCAATCTACTGCGCCTACATCATAACTCGGAATCTACTGCGCCTACATCATAACTCGGAATCTAACTCGGAATCTACTGCACCTACATCATAACTCGGAATCTAACTCGGAATCTACTGCGCCTACATCATAACTCGGAATCTAACTCGGAATTTACTGCGCCTACATCATAACTCGGAATCTAACTCGGAATCTACTGCGCCTACATCATAACTCGGAATCTAACTCGGAATCTACTGCGCCTACATCATAACTCGGAATCTACTGCGCCTACATCATAACTCGGAATCTAACTCGGAATCTACTGCGCCTACATCATAACTCGGAATCTACTGCGCCTACATCATAACTCGGAATCTAACTCGGAATCTACTGCGCCTACATCATAACTCGGAATCTAACTCGGAATCTACTGCGCCTACATCATAACTCGGAATCTACTGCGCCTACATCATAACTCGGAATCTAACTCGGAATCTACTGCGCCTACATCATAACTCGGAATCTAACTCGGAATCTACTGCGCCTACATCATAACTCGGAATCTAACTCGGAATCTACTGCGCCTACATCATAACTCGGAATCTACTGCGCCTACATCATAACTCGGAATCTAACTCGGAATCTACTGCGCCTACATCATAACTCGGAATCTACTGCGCCTACATCATAACTCGGAATCTAACTCGGAATCTACTGCGCCTACATCATAACTCGGAATCTAACTCGGAATCTACTGCGCCTACATCATAACTCGGAATCTACTGCGCCTACATCATAATTCGGAATCTAACTCGGAATCTACTGCGCCTACATCATAACTCGGAATCTAACTCGGAATCTACTGCGCCTACATCATAACTCGGAATCTACTGCGCCTACATCATAACTCGGAATCTAACTCGGAATCTACTGCGCCTACATCATAACTCGGAATGTAACTCGGAATCTACTGCGCCTACATCATAACTCGGAATCTAACTCGGAATCTACTGCGCCTACATCATAACTCGGAATCTACTGCGCCTACATCATAACTCGGAAACTAACTCGGAATCTACTGCGCCTACATCATAACTCGCAATCTACTGCGCCTACATCATAACTCGGAATCTACTGCGCCTACATCATAACTCGGAATCTAACTCGGAATCTACTGTGCCTACGTCATAACTCGGAATCTAACTCGGAATCTACTGCGCCTACATCATAACTCGGAATCTAACTCGGAATTTACTGCGCCTACATCATAACTCGGAATCTACTGCGCCTACATCATAACTCGGAATCTAACTCGGAATCTACTGCGCCTACATCATAACTCGGAATCTAACTCGGAATATACTGCGCCTACATCATAACTCGGAATCTACTGCGCCTACATCATAACTCGGAATCTAACTCGGAATCTACTGCGCCTACATCATAACTCGGAATCTAACTCGGAATCTACTGCGCCTACATCATAACTCGGAATCTAACTCGGAATCTACTGCGCCTACATCATAACTCGGAATCTACTGCGCCTACATCATAACTCGGAATCTAACTCGGAATCTACTGCGCCTACATCATAACTCGGAATCTACTGCGCCTACATCATAACTCGGAATCTAACTCGGAATCTACTGCGCCTACATCATAACTCGGACTCGAACTCAGAATCTACTGCGCCTACATCATAACTCGGAATCTAACTCGGAATATACTGCGCCTACATCATAACTCGGAATCTACTGCGCCTACATCATAACTCGGAAACTAACTCGGAATCTACTGCGCCTACATCATAACTCGGAATCTACTGCACCTACATCATAACTCGCAATCTACTGCGCCTACATCATAACTCGGAATCTACTGCGCCTACATCATAACTCGGAATCTAACTCGGAATCTACTGCACCTACATCATAACTCGGAATCTAACTCGGAATCTACTGCGCCTACATCATAACTCGGAATCTAACTCGGAATCTACTGCGCCTACATCATAACTCGGAATCTAACTCGGAATCTACTGCGCCTACATCATAACTCGGAATCTACTGCGCCTACATCATAACTCGGAATCTACTGCGCCTACATCATAACTCGGAATCTACTGCGCCTACATCATAACTCGGAATCTAACTCGGAATCTACTGCACCTACATCATAACTCGGAATCTAACTCGGAATCTACTGCGCCTACATCATAACTCGGAATCTAACTCGGAATTTACTGCGCCTACATCATAACTCGGAATCTAACTCGGAATCTACTGCGCCTACATCATAACTCGGAATCTAACTCGGAATCTACTGCGCCTACATCATAACTCGGAATCTACTGCGCCTACATCATAACTCGGAATCTACTGCGCCTACATCATAACTCGGAATCTAACTCGGAATCTACTGCGCCTACATCATAACTCGGAATCTAACTCGGAATCTACTGCGCCTACATCATAACTCGGAATCTACTGCGCCTACATCATAACTCGGAATCTAACTCGGAATCTACTGCGCCTACATCATAACTCGGAATCTAACTCGGAATCTACTGCGCCTACATCATAACTCGGAATCTAACTCGGAATCTACTGCGCCTACATCATAACTCGGAATCTACTGCGCCTACATCATAACTCGGAATCTAACTCGGAATCTACTGCGCCTACATCATAACTCGGAATCTACTGCGCCTACATCATAACTCGGAATCTAACTCGGAATCTACTGCGCCTACATCATAACTCGGAATCTAACTCGGAATCTACTGCGCCTACATCATAACTCGGAATCTACTGCGCCTACATCATAATTCGGAATCTAACTCGGAATCTACTGCGCCTACATCATAACTCGGAATCTAACTCGGAATCTACTGCGCCTACATCATAACTCGGAATCTACTGCGCCTACATCATAACTCGGAATCTAACTCGGAATCTACTGCGCCTACATCATAACTCGGAATCTAACTCGGAATCTACTGCGCCTACATCATAACTCGGAATCTAACTCGGAATCTACTGCGCCTACATCATAACTCGGAATCTACTGCGCCTACATCATAACTCGGAAACTAACTCGGAATCTACTGCGCCTACATCATAACTCGCAATCTACTGCGCCTACATCATAACTCGGAATCTACTGCGCCTACATCATAACTCGGAATCTAACTCGGAATCTACTGTGCCTACGTCATAACTCGGAATCTAACTCGGAATCTACTGCGCCTACATCATAACTCGGAATCTAACTCGGAATTTACTGCGCCTACATCATAACTCGGAATCTACTGCGCCTACATCATAACTCGGAATCTAACTCGGAATCTACTGCGCCTACATCATAACTCGGAATCTAACTCGGAATCTACTGCGCCTACATCATAACTCGGAATCTACTGCGCCTACATCATAACTCGGAATCTAACTCGGAATCTACTGCGCCTACATCATAACTCGGAATCTAACTCGGAATCTACTGCGCCTACATCATAACTCGGAATCTAACTCGGAATCTACTGCGCCTACATCATAACTCGGAATCTACTGCGCCTACATCATAACTCGGAATCTAACTCGGAATCTACTGCGCCTACATCATAACTCGGAATCTACTGCGCCTACATCATAACTCGGAATCTAACTCGGAATCTACTGCGCCTACATCATAACTCGGAATCTAACTCGGAATCTACTGCGCCTACATCATAACTCGGAATCTACTGCGCCTACATCATAACTCGGAATCTAACTCGGAATCTACTGCGCCTAAATCATAACTCGGAATCTAACTCGGAATCTACTGCGCCTACATCATAACTCGGAATCTACTGCGCCTACATCATAACTCGGAATCTAACTCGGAATCTACTGCGCCTACATCATAACTCGGAATGTAACTCGGAATCTACTGCGCCTACATCATAACTCGGAATCTAACTCGGAATCTACTGCGCCTACATCATAACTCGGAATCTACTGCGCCTACATCATAACTCGGAAACTAACTCGGAATCTACTGCGCCTAAATCATAACTCGGAATCTACTGCGCCTACATCATAACTCGGAATCTACTGCGCCTACATCATAACTCGGAATCTTACTCGGAATCTACTGCGCCTACATCATAACTCGGAATCTAACTCGGAATCTACTGCGCCTACATCATAACTCGGAATCTAACTCGGAATTTACTGCGCCTACATCATAACTCGGAATCTACTGCGCCTACATCATAACTCGGAATCTAACTCGGAATCTACTGCGCCTACATCATAACTCGGAATCTACTGCGCCTACATCATAACTCGGAATCTACTGCGCCTACATCATAACTCGGAATCTAACTCGGAATCTACTGCGCCTACATCATATCTCGGAATCTACTGCGCCTACATCATAACTCGGAATCTAACTCGGAATCTACTGCGCCTACATCATAACTCGGAATCTAACTCGGAATCTACTGCGCCTACATCATAACTCGGAATCTACTGCGCCTACATCATAACTCGGAATCTAACTCGGAATCTACTGCGCCTACATCATAACTCGGAATCTAACTCGGAATCTACTGCGCCTACATCATAACTCGGAATCTAACTCGGAATCTACTGCGCCTACATCATAACTCGGAATCAACTGCGCCTACATCATAACTCGGAATCTAACTCGGAATCTACTGCGCCTACATAACTCGGAATCTACTGCGCCTACATCATAACTCGGAATCTAACTCGGAATCTACTGCGCCTACATCATAACTCGGAATCTACTGCGCCTACATCATAACTCGGAATCTAACTCGGAATCTACTGCGCCTACATCATAACTCGGAATCTACTGCGCCTACATCATAACTCGGAATCTAACTCGGAATCTACTACGCCTACATCATAACTTGTAATCTACTGCACCTACATCATAACTCGGAATCTACTGCGCCTACATCATAACTCGGAATCTACTGTGCCTACATCATATCTCGGAATCTAACTCGGACTCTACTGCGCCTACATCATAACTCGGAATCTACTGCGCCTACATCATAACTCGGAATCTACTGCGCCTACATCATAACTCGGAATCTACTGCGCTTACAACATAACTCGGAATCTACTGCGCCTACATCATAACTCGGAATCTACTGCGCCTACATCATAACTCGGAATCTAACTCGGAATCTACTGTGCCTAAATCATAACTCGGAATCTACTGCGCCTACATCATAACTCGGAATCTAACTCGGAATCTACTGCGCCTACATCATAACTCGGAATCTACTGCGCCTACATCATAACTCGGAATCTACTGCGCCTACATCATAACTCGGAATCTAACTCGGAATCTACTGCGCCTACATCATAACTCGGAATCTACTGCGCCTACATCATAACTCGGAATCTAACTCGGAATCTACTGCGCCTACATCATAACTCGGAATCTAACTCGGAATCTACTGTGCCTACATCATAACTCGGAATCTAACTCGGAATCTACTGCGCCTACATCATAACTCGGAATCTACTGCGCCTACATCATAACTCGGAATCTACTGCGCCTACATCATAACTCGGAATCTAACTCGGAATCTACTGCGCCTACATCATAACTCGGAATCTAACTCGGAATCTACTGCGCCTACATCATAACTCGGAATCTAACTCGGAATCTACTGCGCCTACATTATAACTCGGAATCTACTGCGCCTACATCATAACTCGGAATCTACTGCGCCTACATCATAACTCGGAATCTAACTCGGAATCTACTGCGCCTACATCATAACTCGGAATCTACTGCGCCTACATCATAACTCGGAATCTAACTCGGAATCTACTGCGCCTACATCATAATTCGGAATCTACTGGGCCTACATCATAACTCGGAATCTACTGCGCCTACATCATAACTCGGAATCTAACTCGGAATCTACTGCGCCTACATCATAACTCGGAATCTACTGCACCTACATCATAACTCGGAATCTAACTCGGAATCTACTGCGCCTACATCATAACTCGGAATCTAACTCGGAATCTACTGCGCCTACATCATAACTCGGAATCTACTGCGCCTACATCATAACTCGGAATCTAACTCGGAATCTACTGCGCCTACATCATAACTCGGAATCTACTGCGCCTACATCATAACTCGGAATCTAACTCGGAATCTACTGCGCCTACATCATAACTCGGAATCTAACTCGGAATCTACTGCGCCTACATCATAACTCGGAATCTACTGCGCCTACATCATAACTCGGAATCTAACTCGGAATCTACTGCGCCTACATCATAACTCGGAATCTAACTCGGAATCTACTGCGCCTACATCATAACTCGGAATCTAACTTGGAATCTACTGCGCCTACATCATAACTCGGAATCTACTGCGCCTACATCATAACTCCGAATCTAACTCGGAATCTACTGCGCCTACATCATAACTCGGAATCTACTGCGCCTACATCATAACTCGGAATCTAACTCGGAATCTACTGCGCCTACATCATAACTCGGAATCTAACTCGGAATCTACTGCGCCTACATCATAACTCGGAATCTACTGCGCCTACATCATAACTCGGAATCTAACTCGGAATCTACTGCGCCTACATCATAACTCGGAATCTAACTCGGAATCTACTGCGCCTACATCATAACTCGGAATCTACTGCGCCTACATCATAACTCGGAATCTAACTCGGAATCTACTGCGCCTACATCATAACTCGGAATGTAACTCGGAATCTACTGCGCCTACATCATAACTCGGAATCTAACTCGGAATCTACTGCGCCTACATCATAACTCGGAATCTACTGCGCCTACATCATAACTCGGAAACTAACTCGGAATCTACTGCGCCTACATCATAACTCGCAATCTACTGCGCCTACATCATAACTCGGAATCTACTGCGCCTACATCATAACTCGGAATCTAACTCGGAATCTACTGCGCCTACATCATAACTCGGAATCTAACTCGGAATCTACTGCGCCTACATCATAACTCGGAATCTACTGCGCCTACATCATAACTCGGAATCTAACTCGGAATCTACTGCGCCTACATCATAACTCGAAATCTACTGCGCCTACATCAAAACTCGGAATCTACTGCGCCTACATCATAACTCAGAATCTACTGCGCCTACATCATAACTCGGAATCTACTGCGCCTACATCATAACTCAGAATCTAACTCGGAATCTACTGCGCCTACATCATAACTCGGAATCTACTGCGCCTACATCATAACTCGGAATCTAACTCGGAATCTGCTGCGCATACATCATAACTCGAAATCTAACTCGGAATCTACTGCGCCTACATCATAACTCGGAATCTACTGCGCCTACATCATAACTCGGAATCTAACTCGGAATCTACTGCGCCTACATCATAACTCGGAATCTACTGCGCCTACATCATAACTCGGAATCTAACTCGGATTCTACTGCGCCTACATCATAACTCGGAATCTAACTCAGAATCTACTGCGCCTACATCATAACTCGGAATCTAACTCGGAATCTACTGCGCCTACATCATAACTCGGAATCTACTGCGCCTACATCATAACTCGGAATCTAACTCGGAATCTACTGCGCCTACATCATAACTCGGAATCTAACTCGGAATCTACTGCGCCTACATCATAACTCGGAATCTACTGCGCCTACATCATAACTCGGAATCTAACTCGGAATCTACTGCGCCTACATCATAACTCGGAATGTAACTCGGAATCTACTGCGCCTACATCATAACTCGGAATCTACTGCGCCTACATCATAACTCGGAAACTAACTCGGAATCTACTGCGCCTACATCATAACTCGCAATCTACTGCGCCTACATCATAACTCGGAATCTACTGCGCCTACATCATAACTCGGAATCTAACTCGGAATCTACTGTGCCTACGTCATAACTCGGAATCTAACTCGGAATCTACTGCGCCTACATCATAACTCGGAATCTAACTCGGAATCTACTGCGCCTACATCATAACTCGGAATCTACTGCGCCTACATCATAACTCGGAATCTAACTCGGAATCTACTGCGCCTACATCATAACTCGGAATCTAACTCGGAATCTACTGCGCCTACATCATAACTCGGAATCTACTGCGCCTACATCATAACTCGGAATCTAACTCGGAATCTACTGCGCCTACATCATAACTCGGAATCTAACTCGGAATCTACTGCGCCTACATCATAACTCGGAATCTAACTCGGAATCTACTGCGCCTACATCATAACTCGGAATCTACTGCGCCTACATCATAACTCGGAATCTAACTCGGAATCTACTGCGCCTACATCATAACTCGGAATCTACTGCGCCTACATCATAACTCGGAATCTAACTCGGAATCTACTGCGCCTACATCATAACTCGGAATCTAACTCGGAATCTACTGCGCCTACATCATAACTCGGAATCTACTGCGCCTACATCATAACTCGGAATCTAACTCGGAATCTACTGCGCCTAAATCATAACTCGGAATCTAACTCGGAATCTACTGCGCCTACATCATAACTCGGAATCTACTGCGCCTACATCATAACTCGGAATCTAACTCGGAATCTACTGCGCCTACATCATAACTCGGAATGTAACTCGGAATCTACTGCGCCTACATCATAACTCGGAATCTAACTCGGAATCTACTGCGCCTACATCATAACTCGGAATCTACTGCGCCTACATCATAACTCGGAAACTAACTCGGAATCTACTGCGCCTAAATCATAACTCGGAATCTACTGCGCCTACATCATAACTCGGAATCTACTGCGCCTACATCATAACTCGGAATCTTACTCGGAATCTACTGCGCCTACATCATAACTCGGAATCTAACTCGGAATCTACTGCGCCTACATCATAACTCGGAATCTAACTCGGAATTTACTGCGCCTACATCATAACTCGGAATCTACTGCGCCTACATCATAACTCGGAATCTAACTCGGAATCTACTGCGCCTACATCATAACTCGGAATCTACTGCGCCTACATCATAACTCGGAATCTACTGCGCCTACATCATAACTCGGAATCTAACTCGGAATCTACTGCGCCTACATCATATCTCGGAATCTACTGCGCCTACATCATAACTCGGAATCTAACTCGGAATCTACTGCGCCTACATCATAACTCGGAATCTAACTCGGAATCTACTGCGCCTACATCATAACTCGGAATCTACTGCGCCTACATCATAACTCGGAATCTAACTCGGAATCTACTGCGCCTACATCATAACTCGGAATCTAACTCGGAATCTACTGCGCCTACATCATAACTCGGAATCTAACTCGGAATCTACTGCGCCTACATCATAACTCGGAATCAACTGCGCCTACATCATAACTCGGAATCTAACTCGGAATCTACTGCGCCTACATAACTCGGAATCTACTGCGCCTACATCATAACTCGGAATCTAACTCGGAATCTACTGCGCCTGCATCATAACTCGGAATCTACTGCGCCTACATCATAACTCGGAATCTAACTCGGAATCTACTGCGCCTACATCATAACTCGGAATCTACTGCGCCTACATCATAACTCGGAATCTAACTCGGACTCTACTACGCCTACATCATAACTTGTAATCTACTGCACCTACATCATAACTCGGAATCTACTGCGCCTACATCATAACTCGGAATCTACTGTGCCTACATCATATCTCGGAATCTAACTCGGACTCTACTGCGCCTACATCATAACTCGGAATCTACTGCGCCTACATCATAACTCGGAATCTACTGCGCCTACATCATAACTCGGAATCTACTGCGCTTACAACATAACTCGGAATCTACTGCGCCTACATCATAACTCGGAATCTACTGCGCCTACATCATAACTCGGAATCTAACTCGGAATCTACTGTGCCTAAATCATAACTCGGAATCTACTGCGCCTACATCATAACTCGGAATCTAACTCGGAATCTACTGCGCCTACATCATAACTCGGAATCTACTGCGCCTACATCATAACTCGGAATCTACTGCGCCTACATCATAACTCGGAATCTAACTCGGAATCTACTGCGCCTACATCATAACTCGGAATCTACTGCGCCTACATCATAACTCGGAATCTAACTCGGAATCTACTGCGCCTACATCATAACTCGGAATCTAACTCGGAATCTACTGTGCCTACATCATAACTCGGAATCTAACTCGGAATCTACTGCGCCTACATCATAACTCGGAATCTACTGCGCCTACATCATAACTCGGAATCTACTGCGCCTACATCATAACTCGGAATCTAACTCGGAATCTACTGCGCCTACATCATAACTCGGAATCTAACTCGGAATCTACTGCGCCTACATCATAACTCGGAATCTAACTCGGAATCTACTGCGCCTACATCATAACTCGGAATCTACTGCGCCTACATCATAACTCGGAATCTACTGCGCCTACATCATAACTCGGAATCTAACTCGGAATCTACTGCGCCTACATCATAACTCGGAATCTACTGCGCCTACATCATAACTCGGAATCTAACTCGGAATCTACTGCGCCTACATCATAATTCGGAATCTACTGGGCCTACATCATAACTCGGAATCTACTGCGCCTACATCATAACTCGGAATCTAACTCGGAATCTACTGCGCCTACATCATAACTCGGAATCTACTGCACCTACATCATAACTCGGAATCTACTGCTCCTACATCATAACTCGGAATCTACTGTGCCTACATCATTTCTCGGAATCTAACTCGGAATCTACTGCGCCTACATCATAACTCGGAATCTACTGCGCCTACATCTTAACTCGGAATCTACTGCGCATACATCATAACTCGGAATCTACTGCGCCTACATCATAACTCGGAATCTACTGCGCTTACATCATAACTCGGAATCTACTGCGCCTACATCATAACTCGGAATCTACTGCGCCTACATCATAACTCGGAATCTAACTCGGAATCTACTGCGCCTACATCATAACTCGGAATCTACTGCGCCTACATCATAACTCGGAATCTAACTCGGAATCTACTGCGCCTACATCATAACTCGGAATCTACTGCGCCTACATCTTAACTCGGAATCTAGTGCGCCTACATCATAACTCGGAATCTAACTCGGAATCTACTGGGCCTACATCATAACTCGGAATCTACTGCACCTACATCATAACTCGGAATCTACTGCGCCTACATCATAACTCGGAATCTACTGTGCCTACATCATATCTCGGAATCTAACTCGGAATCTACTGCGCCTACATCATAACTCGGAATCTACTGCGCCTACATCTTAACTCGGAATCTACTGCGCCTACATCATAACTCGGAATCTACTGCGCCTACATCATAACTCGGAATCTACTGCGCTTACATCATACCTCGGAATCTACTGCGCCTACATCATAACTCGGAATCTACTGCGCCTACATCAAAACTCGGAATCTAACTCGGAATCTACTGCGCATACATCATAACTCGGAATCTAACTTGGAATCTACTGCGCCTACATCATAACTCGGAATCTACTGCGCCTACATCATAACTCAGAATCTAACTCAGAATCTACTGCGCCTACATCATAACTCGGAATCTTACTCGGAATCTATTGCGCCTACATCATAACTCGGAATCTAACTCGGAATCTACTGCGCCTACATCATAACTCGGAATCTACTGCGCATACATCATAACTCGGAATCTACTGCGCCTACATCATAACTCGGAATCTAACTCGGAATCTACTGCGCCTACATCATAACTCGGAATGTAACTCGGAATCTACTGCGCCTACATCATAACTCGGAATCTATTGCGCCTACATCATAACTCGGAATCTACTGTGCCTACATCATAACTCGGAATCTAACTCGGAATCTACTGCGCCTACATCATAACTCGGAATCTAACTCGGAATCTACTGCGCCTACATCATAACTCGGAATCTACTGCGCCTACATCATAACTCGGAATCTAACTCGGAATCTACTGCGCCTACATCATAACTCGGAATCTACTGCGCCTACATCATATCTCGGAATCTAACTCGGAATCTACTGCGCCTACATCATAACTCGGAATCTAACTCGGAATCTACTGCGCCTACATCATAACTCGGAATCTAACTCGGAATCTACTGCGCCTACATCATAACTCGGAATCTAACTCGGAATCTACTGCGCCTAAATCATAACTCGGAATCTACTGCGCCTACATCATAACTGGGAATCTAACTCGGAATCTACTGCGCCTACATCAAAACTCGGAATCTACTGCGCCTACATCATAACTCGGAATCTACTGCGCCTACATCATAACTCGGAATCTACTGCGCCTACATCATAACTCGGAATCTAACTCGGAATCTACTGCGCCTACATCATAACTCGGAATCTACTGCGCCTACATCATAACTCGGAATCTAACTCGGAATCTGCTGCGCCTACATCATAACTCGAAATCTAACTCGGAATCTACTGCGCCTACATCATAACTCGGAATCTACTGCGCCTACATCATAACTCGGAATCTAACTCGGAATCTACTGCGCCTACATCATAACTCGGAATCTACTGCGCCTACATCATAACTCGGAATCTAACTCGGAATCTACTGCGCCTACATCATAACTCGGAATCTAACTCAGAATCTACTGCGCCTACATCATAACTCGGAATCTAACTCGGAATCTACTGCGCCTACATCATAACTCGGAATCTACTGCGCCTACATCATAACTCGGAATCTAACTCGGAATCTACTGCGCCTACATCATAACTCGGAATCTAACTCGGAATCTACTGCACCTACATCATAACTCGGAATCTACTGCGCCTACATCATAACTCGGAATCTAACTCGGAATCTACTGCGCCTACATCAGAACTCGGACTCGAACTCAGAATCTACTGCGCCTACATCATAACTCGGAATCTAACTCGGAATCTACTGCGCCTACATCATAACTCGGAATCTAATGCGCCTACATCATAACTCGGAAACTAACTCGGAATCTACTGCGCCTACATCATAACTCGGAATCTACTGCACCTACATCATAACTCGCAATCTACTGCGCCTACATCATAACTCGGAATCTACTGCGCCTACATCATAACTCGGAATCTAACTTGGAATCTACTGCGCCTACATCATAACTCGGAATCTAACTCGGAATCTACTGCGCCTACATCATAACTCGGAATCTAACTCGGAATTTACTGCGCCTACATCATAACTCGGAATCTACTGCGCCTACATCATAACTCGGAATCTAACTCGGAATCTACTGCGCCTACATCATAACTCGGAATCTACTGCGCCTACATCATAACTCGGAATCTAACTCGGAATCTACTGCGCCTACATCATAACTCGGAATCTAACTCGGAATCTACTGCGCCTACATCATAACTCGGAATCTAACTCGGAATCTACTGCGCCTACATCATAACTCGGAATCTACTGCGCCTACATCATAACTCGGAATCTAACTCGGAATCTACTGCGCCTACATCATAACTCGGAATCTACTGCGCCTACATCATAACTCGGAATCTAACTCGGAATCTACTGCGCCTACATCATAACTCGGAATCTAACTCGGAATCTACTGCGCCTACATCATAACTCGGAATCTACTGCGCCTACATCATAACTCGGAATCTAACTCGGAATCTACTGCGCCTACATCATAACTCGGAATCTAACTCGGAATCTACTGCGCCTACATCATAACTCGGAATCTACTGCGCCTACATCATAACTCGGAATCTAACTCGGAATCTACTGCGCCTACATCATAACTCGGAATGTAACTCGGAATCTACTGCGCCTACATCATAACTCAGAATCTAACTCGGAATCTACTGCGCCTACATCATAACTCGGAATCTACTGCGCCTACATCATAACTCGGAAACTAACTCGGAATCTACTGCGCCTACATCATAACTCGGAATCTACTGCACCTACATCATAACTCGCAATCTACTGCGCCTACATCATAACTCGGAATCTACTGCGCCTACATCATAACTCGGAATCTTACTCGGAATCTACTGCGCCTACATCATAACTCGGAATCTAACTCGGAATCTACTGCGCCTACATCATAACTCGGAATCTAACTCGGAATTTACTGCGCCTACATCATAACTCGGAATCTACTGCGCCTACATCATAACTCGGAATCTAACTCGGAATCTACTGCGCCTACATCATAACTCGGAATCTACTGCGCCTACATCATAACTCGGAATCTACTGCGCCTACATCATAACTCGGAATCTAACTCGGAATCTACTGCGCCTACATCATATCTCGGAATCTACTGCGCCTACATAATAACTCGGAATCTAACTCGGAATCTACTGCGCCTACATCATAACTCGGAATCTAACTCGGAATCTACTGCGCCTACATCATAACTCGGAATCTACTGCGCCTACATCATAACTCGGAATCTAACTCGGAATCTACTGCGCCTACATCATAACTCGGAATCTAACTCGGAATCTACTGCGACTACATCATAACTCGGAATCTAACTCGGAATCTACTGCGCCTACATCATAACTCGGAATCTACTGCGCCTACATCATAACTCGGAATCTAACTCGGAATCTACTGCGCCTACATAACTCGGAATCTACTGCGCCTACATCATAACTCGGAATCTAACTCGGAATCTACTGCGCCTACATCATAACTCGGAATCTACTGCGCCTACATCATAACTCGGAATCTAACTCGGAATCTACTGCGCCTACATCATAACTCGGAATCTACTGCGCCTACATCATAACTCGGAATCTAACTCGGAATCTACTATGCCTACATCATAACTCGGAATCTACTGCACCTACATCATAACTCGGAATCTACTGCGCCTACATCATAACTCGGAATCTACTGTGCCTACATCATATCTCGGAATCTAACTCGGAATCTACTGCGCCTACATCATAACTCGGAATCTACTGCGCCTACATCATAACTCGGAATCTACTGCGCCTACATCATAACTCGGAATCTACTGCGCTTACAACATAACTCGGAATCTACTGCGCCTACATCATAACTCGGAATCTACTGCGCCTACATCATAACTCGGAATCTAACTCGGAATCTACTGCGCCTACATCATAACTCGGAATCTACTGCGCCTACATCATAACTCGGAATCTAACTCGGAATCTACTGCGCCTACATCATAACTCGGAATCTAACTCGGAATCTACTGCGCCTACATCATAACTCGGAATCTAACTCGGAATCTACTGCGCCTACATCATAACTCGGAATCTACTGCGCCTACATCATAACTCGGAATCTACTGCGCCTACATCATAACTCGGAATCTAACTCGGAATCTACTGCGCCTACATCATAACTCGGAATCTAACTCGGAATCTACTGCGCCTACATCATAACTCGGAATCTACTGCGCCTACATCATAACTCGGAATCTAACTCGGAATCTACTGCGCCTACATCATAACTCGGAATCTAACTCGGAATCTACTGCGCCTACATCATAACTCGGAATCTAACTCGGAATCTACTGCGCCTACATCATAACTCGGAATCTACTGCGCCTACATCATAACTCGGAATCTAACTCGGAATCTACTGCGCCTACATCATAACTCGGAATCTACTGCGCCTACATCATAACTCGGAATCTAACTCGGAATCTACTGCGCCTACATCATAACTCGGAATCTAACTCGGAATCTACTGCGCCTACATCATAACTCGGAATCTACTGCGCCTACATCATAACTCGGAATCTAACTCGGAATCTACTGCGCCTACATCATAACTCGGAATCTAACTCGGAATCTACTGCGCCTACATCATAACTCGGAATCTACTGCGCCTACATCATAACTCGGAATCTAACTCGGAATCTACTGCGCCTACATCATAACTCGGAATGTAACTCGGAATCTACTGCGCCTACATCATAACTCAGAATCTAACTCGGAATCTACTGCGCCTACATCATAACTCGGAATCTACTGCGCCTACATCATAACTCGGAAACTAACTCGGAATCTACTGCGCCTACATCATAACTCGGAATCTACTGCACCTACATCATAACTCGCAATCTACTGCGCCTACATCATAACTCGGAATCTACTGCGCCTACATCATAACTCGGAATCTTACTCGGAATCTACTGCGCCTACATCATAACTCGGAATCTAACTCGGAATCTACTGCGCCTACATCATAACTCGGAATCTAACTCGGAATTTACTGCGCCTACATCATAACTCGGAATCTACTGCGCCTACATCATAACTCGGAATCTAACTCGGAATCTACTGCGCCTACATCATAACTCGGAATCTACTGCGCCTACATCATAACTCGGAATCTACTGCGCCTACATCATAACTCGGAATCTAACTCGGAATCTACTGCGCCTACATCATATCTCGGAATCTACTGCGCCTACATAATAACTCGGAATCTAACTCGGAATCTACTGCGCCTACATCATAACTCGGAATCTAACTCGGAATCTACTGCGCCTACATCATAACTCGGAATCTACTGCGCCTACATCATAACTCGGAATCTAACTCGGAATCTACTGCGCCTACATCATAACTCGGAATCTAACTCGGAATCTACTGCGACTACATCATAACTCGGAATCTAACTCGGAATCTACTGCGCCTACATCATAACTCGGAATCTACTGCGCCTACATCATAACTCGGAATCTAACTCGGAATCTACTGCGCCTACATAACTCGGAATCTACTGCGCCTACATCATAACTCGGAATCTAACTCGGAATCTACTGCGCCTACATCATAACTCGGAATCTACTGCGCCTACATCATAACTCGGAATCTAACTCGGAATCTACTGCGCCTACATCATAACTCGGAATCTACTGCGCCTACATCATAACTCGGAATCTAACTCGGAATCTACTATGCCTACATCATAACTCGGAATCTACTGCACCTACATCATAACTCGGAATCTACTGCGCCTACATCATAACTCGGAATCTACTGTGCCTACATCATATCTCGGAATCTAACTCGGAATCTACTGCGCCTACATCATAACTCGGAATCTACTGCGCCTACATCATAACTCGGAATCTACTGCGCCTACATCATAACTCGGAATCTACTGCGCTTACAACATAACTCGGAATCTACTGCGCCTACATCATAACTCGGAATCTACTGCGCCTACATCATAACTCGGAATCTAACTCGGAATCTACTGCGCCTACATCATAACTCGGAATCTACTGCGCCTACATCATAACTCGGAATCTAACTCGGAATCTACTGCGCCTACATCATAACTCGGAATCTAACTCGGAATCTACTGCGCCTACATCATAACTCGGAATCTAACTCGGAATCTACTGCGCCTACATCATAACTCGGAATCTACTGCGCCTACATCATAACTCGGAATCTACTGCGCCTACATCATAACTCGGAATCTAACTCGGAATCTACTGCGCCTACATCATAACTCGGAATCTAACTCGGAATCTACTGCGCCTACATCATAACTCGGAATCTAACTCGGAATCTACTGCGCCTACATCATAACTCGGAATCTACTGCGCCTACATCATAACTCGGAATCTAACTCGGAATATACTGCGCCTACATCATAACTCGGAATCTACTGCGCCTACATCATAACTCGGAAACTAACTCGGAATCTACTGCGCCTACATCATAACTCGGAATCTACTGCACCTACATCATAACTCGCAATCTACTGCGCCTACATCATAACTCGGAATCTACTGCGCCTACATCATAACTCGGAATCTAACTCGGAATCTACTGCACCTACATCATAACTCGGAATCTAACTCGGAATCTACTGCGCCTACATCATAACTCGGAATCTAACTCGGAATTTACTGCGCCTACATCATAACTCGGAATCTAACTCGGAATCTACTGCGCCTACATCATAACTCGGAATCTAACTCGGAATCTACTGCGCCTACATCATAACTCGGAATCTACTGCGCCTACATCATAACTCGGAATCTAACTCGGAATCTACTGCGCCTACATCATAACTCGGAATCTACTGCGCCTACATCATAACTCGGAATCTAACTCGGAATCTACTGCGCCTACATCATAACTCGGAATCTAACTCGGAATCTACTGCGCCTACATCATAACTCGGAATCTACTGCGCCTACATCATAACTCGGAATCTAACTCGGAATCTACTGCGCCTACATCATAACTCGGAATCTAACTCGGAATCTACTGCGCCTACATCATAACTCGGAATCTAACTCGGAATCTACTGCGCCTACATCATAACTCGGAATCTACTGCGCCTACATCATAACTCGGAATCTAACTCGGAATCTACTGCGCCTACATCATAACTCGGAATCTACTGCGCCTACATCATAACTCGGAATCTAACTCGGAATCTACTGCGCCTACATCATAACTCGGAATCTAACTCGGAATCTACTGCGCCTACATCATAACTCGGAATCTACTGCGCCTACATCATAACTCGGAATCTAACTCGGAATCTACTGCGCCTACATCATAACTCGGTATCTAACTCGGAATCTACTGCGCCTACATCATAACTCGGAATCTACTGCGCCTACATCATAACTCGGAATCTAACTCGGAATCTACTGCGCCTACATCATAACTCGGAATGTAACTCGGAATCTACTGCGCCTACATCATAACTCGGAATCTAACTCGGAATCTACTGCGCCTACATCATAACTCGGAATCTACTGCGCCTACATCATAACTCGGAAACTAACTCGGAATCTACTGCGCCTACATCATAACTCGCAATCTACTGCGCCTACATCATAACTCGGAAACTAACTCGGAATCTACTGCGCCTACATCATAACTCGGAATCTACTGCGCCTACATCATAACTCGGAATCTACTGCGCCTACATCATAACTCGGAATCTTACTCGGAATCTACTGCGCCTACATCATAACTCGGAATCTAACTCGGAATCTACTGCGCCTACATCATAACTCGGAATCTAACTCGGAATTTACTGCGCCTACATCATAACTCGGAATCTACTGCGCCTACATCATAACTCGGAATCTAACTCGGAATCTACTGCGCCTACATCATAACTCGGAATCTACTGCGCCTACATCATAACTCGGAATCTACTGCGCCTACATCATAACTCGGAATCTAACTCGGAATCTACTGCGCCTACATCATATCTCGGAATCTACTGCGCCTACATCATAACTCGGAATCTAACTCGGAATCTACTGCGCCTACATCATAACTCGGAATCTAACTCGGAATCTACTGCGCCTACATCATAACTCGGAATCTACTGCGCCTACATCATAACTCGGAATCTAACTCGGAATCTACTGCGCCTACATCATAACTCGGAATCTAACTCGGAATCTACTGCGCCTACATCATAACTCGGAATCTAACTCGGAATCTACTGCGCCTACATCATAACTCGGAATCAACTGCGCCTACATCATAACTCGGAATCTAACTCGGAATCTACTGCGCCTACATAACTCGGAATCTACTGCGCCTACATCATAACTCGGAATCTAACTCGGAATCTACTGCGCCTACATCATAACTCGGAATCTACTGCGCCTACATCATAACTCGGAATCTAACTCGGAATCTACTGCGCCTACATCATAACTCGGAATCTACTGCGCCTACATCATAACTCGGAATCTAACTCGGAATCTACTACGCCTACATCATAACTTGTAATCTACTGCACCTACATCATAACTCGGAATCTACTGCGCCTACATCATAACTCGGAATCTACTGTGCCTACATCATATCTCGGAATCTAACTCGGACTCTACTGCGCCTACATCATAACTCGGAATCTACTGCGCCTACATCATAACTCGGAATCTACTGCGCCTACATCATAACTCGGAATCTACTGCGCTTACAACATAACTCGGAATCTACTGCGCCTACATCATAACTCGGAATCTACTGCGCCTACATCATAACTCGGAATCTAACTCGGAATCTACTGTGCCTAAATCATAACTCGGAATCTACTGCGCCTACATCATAACTCGGAATCTAACTCGGAATCTACTGCGCCTACATCATAACTCGGAATCTACTGCGCCTACATCATAACTCGGAATCTACTGCGCCTACATCATAACTCGGAATCTAACTCGGAATCTACTGCGCCTACATCATAACTCGGAATCTACTGCGCCTACATCATAACTCGGAATCTAACTCGGAATCTACTGCGCCTACATCATAACTCGGAATCTAACTCGGAATCTACTGTGCCTACATCATAACTCGGAATCTAACTCGGAATCTACTGCGCCTACATCATAACTCGGAATCTACTGCGCCTACATCATAACTCGGAATCTACTGCGCCTACATCATAACTCGGAATCTAACTCGGAATCTACTGCGCCTACATCATAACTCGGAATCTAACTCGGAATCTACTGCGCCTACATCATAACTCGGAATCTAACTCGGAATCTACTGCGCCTACATCATAACTCGGAATCTACTGCGCCTACATCATAACTCGGAATCTACTGCGCCTACATCATAACTCGGAATCTAACTCGGAATCTACTGCGCCTACATCATAACTCGGAATCTACTGCGCCTACATCATAACTCGGAATCTAACTCGGAATCTACTGCGCCTACATCATAATTCGGAATCTACTGGGCCTACATCATAACTCGGAATCTACTGCGCCTACATCATAACTCGGAATCTAACTCGGAATCTACTGCGCCTACATCATAACTCGGAATCTACTGCACCTACATCATAACTCGGAATCTACTGCTCCTACATCATAACTCGGAATCTACTGTGCCTACATCATTTCTCGGAATCTAACTCGGAATCTACTGCGCCTACATCATAACTCGGAATCTACTGCGCCTACATCTTAACTCGGAATCTACTGCGCATACATCATAACTCGGAATCTACTGCGCCTACATCATAACTCGGAATCTACTGCGCTTACATCATAACTCGGAATCTACTGCGCCTACATCATAACTCGGAATCTACTGCGCCTACATCATAACTCGGAATCTAACTCGGAATCTACTGCGCCTACATCATAACTCGGAATCTACTGCGCCTACATCATAACTCGGAATCTAACTCGGAATCTACTGCGCCTACATCATAACTCGGAATCTACTGCGCCTACATCTTAACTCGGAATCTAGTGCGCCTACATCATAACTCGGAATCTAACTCGGAATCTACTGGGCCTACATCATAACTCGGAATCTACTGCACCTACATCATAACTCGGAATCTACTGCGCCTACATCATAACTCGGAATCTACTGTGCCTACATCATATCTCGGAATCTAACTCGGAATCTACTGCGCCTACATCATAACTCGGAATCTACTGCGCCTACATCTTAACTCGGAATCTACTGCGCCTACATCATAACTCGGAATCTACTGCGCCTACATCATAACTCGGAATCTACTGCGCTTACATCATACCTCGGAATCTACTGCGCCTACATCATAACTCGGAATCTACTGCGCCTACATCAAAACTCGGAATCTAACTCGGAATCTACTGCGCATACATCATAACTCGGAATCTAACTTGGAATCTACTGCGCCTACATCATAACTCGGAATCTACTGCGCCTACATCATAACTCAGAATCTAACTCAGAATCTACTGCGCCTACATCATAACTCGGAATCTTACTCGGAATCTATTGCGCCTACATCATAACTCGGAATCTAACTCGGAATCTACTGCGCCTACATCATAACTCGGAATCTACTGCGCATACATCATAACTCGGAATCTACTGCGCCTACATCATAACTCGGAATCTAACTCGGAATCTACTGCGCCTACATCATAACTCGGAATGTAACTCGGAATCTACTGCGCCTACATCATAACTCGGAATCTATTGCGCCTACATCATAACTCGGAATCTACTGTGCCTACATCATAACTCGGAATCTAACTCGGAATCTACTGCGCCTACATCATAACTCGGAATCTAACTCGGAATCTACTGCGCCTACATCATAACTCGGAATCTACTGCGCCTACATCATAACTCGGAATCTAACTCGGAATCTACTGCGCCTACATCATAACTCGGAATCTACTGCGCCTACATCATATCTCGGAATCTAACTCGGAATCTACTGCGCCTACATCATAACTCGGAATCTAACTCGGAATCTACTGCGCCTACATCATAACTCGGAATCTAACTCGGAATCTACTGCGCCTACATCATAACTCGGAATCTAACTCGGAATCTACTGCGCCTAAATCATAACTCGGAATCTACTGCGCCTACATCATAACTGGGAATCTAACTCGGAATCTACTGCGCCTACATCAAAACTCGGAATCTACTGCGCCTACATCATAACTCGGAATCTACTGCGCCTACATCATAACTCGGAATCTACTGCGCCTACATCATAACTCGGAATCTAACTCGGAATCTACTGCGCCTACATCATAACTCGGAATCTACTGCGCCTACATCATAACTCGGAATCTAACTCGGAATCTGCTGCGCCTACATCATAACTCGAAATCTAACTCGGAATCTACTGCGCCTACATCATAACTCGGAATCTACTGCGCCTACATCATAACTCGGAATCTAACTCGGAATCTACTGCGCCTACATCATAACTCGGAATCTACTGCGCCTACATCATAACTCGGAATCTAACTCGGAATCTACTGCGCCTACATCATAACTCGGAATCTAACTCAGAATCTACTGCGCCTACATCATAACTCGGAATCTAACTCGGAATCTACTGCGCCTACATCATAACTCGGAATCTACTGCGCCTACATCATAACTCGGAATCTAACTCGGAATCTACTGCGCCTACATCATAACTCGGAATCTAACTCGGAATCTACTGCACCTACATCATAACTCGGAATCTACTGCGCCTACATCATAACTCGGAATCTAACTCGGAATCTACTGCGCCTACATCAGAACTCGGACTCGAACTCAGAATCTACTGCGCCTACATCATAACTCGGAATCTAACTCGGAATCTACTGCGCCTACATCATAACTCGGAATCTAATGCGCCTACATCATAACTCGGAAACTAACTCGGAATCTACTGCGCCTACATCATAACTCGGAATCTACTGCACCTACATCATAACTCGCAATCTACTGCGCCTACATCATAACTCGGAATCTACTGCGCCTACATCATAACTCGGAATCTAACTT